>NW_021823272.1:0-2500 GCF_901001165.1 Salmo trutta
GCCTCTCTCTCTATCTCACTCTCTCTTCCTCCCCCTCCATCCCTACCCTCTCTATCCTCTGCTAGGAAACATCCCCTTGACCCTCTCCCCTACTCCTCCTCCCCTTTCCTCTATCTCTCTTCTCCTTTCCTCCCCTCCTTCTCCTTTTCTCTCTCGCCTCAGTGGCGGCTGTGCAGGCCTAGGCCTGCGGGCAGAGGAGAAGAGCCCAGATTTGTCCTCTGTTGTGTGGACTTCAAATTTTTATCTGAAGCCACTTTCCAGTCCCAGACCAGCTCCTGAGCTGCTTGAATTTTTCCCTTCCCTTCCTTTTTGTGTTTCTGTTTCTCTATTTTTTGGGAAGTGCAAGGTTCCTGTTCTACACACAGCTCACAAAATTGCATGTTGTATTTACCTTTAACAAGCAGTCGAGTGATGCATGCGTGTGCATGTGTGTTCTAGCCCTAATGATTCAGGTTGCTTGCAGCTTTGTCATTGATAAACAAATACAGCAAGCAAGGACCTAATCATATTCTCTGAAATTAATAAATTAATCAAGGTAGTCGTTTTAGTATGCTTGAATATATTTGATTGCAAATAGAGTGAATAAGTAGTATATATTGGCCAGGGACGGAAAAAGTACCATATTGTCATACTTGAGTAAAAGTAGAAAATTACTCAAGTAAAAGTGAAAGTCACCCAGTAAAACAGTACTTGAGTAAAAGTAAAAAAAGTCTTTGGTTTTAAATATACTTAAGAATTAAAAGTAAATGCATAAACAATTTCAAATTCCTTATATTAAACAAACCAGACGGCACTATATTCTTGTTTTTTAAATTACCGATAGCCAGGGGCTATCTCCAACACTCAGACATAATCTACAAATGAAGCATGTGTGTTTAGTGAGTCTGCCAGATCAGAGGCAGCAGGGATGACCAGAGATGTTTTCTTGATAAATATTGGAACATTTTCCTCGCCTGCTAAGTATTCAAAATCTAATAAGTTCTTTTGGGTGTCAGGGAAAATGTATGGAGTAAAAAGTACATTATTTTCTTTAGGAATGTAGTGAAGTAAAAGTAAAAGTTGTCATAAATATAAATAGTAAAGTAAAGTACAGATACCCCACTACAAAAAAATGACTTGCAAAATAATATAGACAGATACATGATGTAATGCATAACCTAACACGTGATTATAAAATAACACAGAGATGAATCAGCAAATTAACCAGCTTTTTATTAGCATTCATATCAGACCCTCTGGAAGAGACCTTAGAGAGTCTTTGTGGGCCTGTTGTCTGCTAGAAAAGGAGAACCCACACACACACACACAGTCTATTCTTCCTGAGGAGGAAACCTATTTTGCAGAGGAAAGATAGATGGGTAGGTCATCCTGTGTCAGGGGAGGTAAAGCCGAAACAAGCAGAAGATTGTTTTCCACGTCCACTGGAGGGGCAGGGGTGCCTACCAGGGTGCCTACCAAATAAAATAAAATAAAATTGTATTAATCACATGCGCCGAATACAACAGGTGTAGACCTTACAGTGAAATGCAGATAAGAATAAGAGATAAAAGTCACAAGTAATTAAAGAGCAGCAGTAAAAAATAACAACATATACAGGGGGGTGCCGGTACAGAGTCAATGTGCGGGGGCACCGGTTAGTTGACGTGGTATATACATTTAAGTAGAGTTAATATAGTGACTACGCATAGATGACAACAGAGAGTGGCAGTGGTGTGGAGAGGGCAGGGCGGAGGGGGTCCTTCCTCTGACACCGCAGATGTACAAACAACGCAGATAAACAAACAAAAAAAACACAATCGGTTGGGGGCACGTAAAATGTCTGCCTTCTGCTACAGCAGGGTGCCTACCAGGGTGCCCAATGATTACACACGTGGCAGCATTATTCAAAGGATCATTGGGTTTTGCCTCTATTCCTTTGTACTCTAAACAGCGTTGGGTTTTGCCTCTGTTCATTTGTGCTCTAAACAGCGTTGGTTTTTACCTCTGTTCATTTGTGCTCTAAAGAGCGTTGGGTTTTGCCTTTGTTCATTTGTGCTCGTGCTTAATATTTCTGCTCCCTCTGCTTTGAATACAACCCAGCAGCCTGAAGATTTGACTGGCATGATGTCTCTGCGGACATATGGGACAACTTCAAACATTATTAACCAGAGTTGTCAAAAATAACTGCTATCCATCGTGTGTAAGTCACAATAGACACACATGGAAGCAGGAAGTACAGCAGGAAGTACAGCAGGACATACAGCAGGAAGTACAGTATATTGAGCACACTATTCTCTTCCAGGTCAAACGATGCTCCCTCACTCCCGTTGTCATCCCTGTCAACTTGTCACTTCTATTTCTAGCCCCTGAACTTACATTTTCATGCCACAGTTTCATTGAGAAGTATGGGAAAAGAGAATGTGCCTTCCCACTTCCTTGTCCCCGTCCGGAGCCACAATGGCTAGCTTGTGCCTCACCTCTGCCCTGTCTGCCTTGGGCCCTGATTGCACAGAGTTTGCAT
>NW_021823272.1:5000-35000 GCF_901001165.1 Salmo trutta
GCTCACACAGAGGAAAAAACCACCACATGATAGTAGGGGGCCCTGGAGAAACCACCTTTTCTGTGCTGGGGGAACAGACAATGCATTGTGGGTTGTCTAGAGAGGAGTGGGGAGTCTGCCCCCCCCCCCCATTAAGGCCAGTGACGCCCAGCTGCTTAAGCTCGTTCTCCAGACTATGGGCCATTGTTTCCACGCATGCCCCGTTTTAGTCTCATCCCGGACCCCGATGGGCCACTAGTGATGATCTATGGCCTGTTGAGCTGGACCAGTTTCTACGGGGGTGGACCACAGGGCTCCGTGGGTGAACCACTAATTTTTGACTGATAGCCTGTCACCGCCTCCCAACCCCTCGCCCCTTCTCCTGATCGCGGTGTCCTAAAGAGGCACTCGTCTGTCCCCCAATTTTCTCCCTCCATGAGTCCATCCATGCTCTTGTTGTTGGATAGCTTCCTGTGATTGTCCGAGCATGCAGAAACTACACCTCTCATTATCCCAATGTGTATTTTTATTGGGTGGCAACTTCACTCAGGAAAGGTGTTCTCAGCCTTTTGTGTTTCATTCCGTCTTCCTTTTTACGGCGGGCCTTAAAAAGCTAATGTCTGTCATCTCATCTGCTTGTTGGCAATTAAATGCTATTGTAGTGGTATTGCAGCAAGGCCGTGGCTAGCACGTCCATCAGATTGAGGGTTGCATGGGAGACATGCTCAGTTAGGCCGTGCGGTCGTAAAGGGGTGTATTAAGGGTTTATGTACCTCACTGCAGCATTGTAATGGCAAATGTCATTTACTGTGTGCTGCAAGAGGAGGCTATTCAATCCACTGTATGGTTTATCTATCGTGTCAAGAACTCACTAAAAAAGCCCTCCGTAATATCAAAGGAGTGGCTGAACAAAGCCTCCAACCCCTGGGCTAGGTTTAAACCTCATCTTGGGTTCTCCCCAAACAAAATGAATACTTTATATTTTCAAATTCGGCAGAAATTAATCAAATGTAATTTTGCACATGCGCACGTGCACACTCACGGATGTGCATACACACATAATTTGCAGATACACACACATGCACAACAAACAAACAAACACACTATAGCATTTTAAGCTAGTCCGTGAAGCAAACAACAATCAACAGTTGGATAGCTTGTTTGCTTGTTTGTTTGTTGATATCAATGCCACTGCTTTTACAGGGTTTGCCTTTTACTGATAACCACTGGCTCCGACGTTATGGTGAATGTGGCGGGGATAACGAGGATGATGAAGGTAATGGACTGAATAATTATGAATTACCGATTGTTGAAGAGCCATATAGTGTGGATTTGGAACAAACAGTCGGATAGGGAGGGAGGGAGAAGGAAAGGGGTCTTTCTCTTCAAGTGTGTCGCCTGATTAAAGTGTATGTTTCGGAGCTAATTATCAGTGGTGTAAAGTACTGAAGTAAACATACTTTAAAGTACTACTTAAGTCGTTGTTTTGGTGTATCTGTATTTTACTATTTTTGACAACTTTCGCTTTTACTTCACTTCATTCCTGAAGAAAATAATGTACTTTTTGCGCCATACATTTTCCCTCACACCTAAAAGTACTGGTTCCATTTTGAATGATTAGCAGAACAGGAAAATGGTCATATTCACACACTCATCAAGAGCACATCCCTGGTCATCCCTACTGTCTCTGATCTGGCAGACTCACTAAACACACATGCTTTGTTTGTAAATGATGTCTGAGTGTTGGAGTGTGCCCTGGCTATCCGTTGCTTATAAGGAATTTGAAATTATTTATACTTTTACTTTTGATAAGTTCATATTAGCAATTACATTTACGTTGATACTTAAGTATATTTAAAATCAAATACTTTTAGACTTTCACTTAAGTAGTATTTTACTGGGTGACTTTCACTTTTACTTGAGCCATTTTCTATTAAGGTATATTTACTTTACTCAAGTATGACAATTAAGTACATTTTCCACCACTGCTAATTACATCCAGACCTCGGGAACAGATGCCAGACTTGCATCAATAAATGCTTATACTGTAAGTCACTTATGTAGGAACTACCTGACTGGGCTGCCTTATTTAGGGGCTGCCTGACTGGGCTGCCTTATTTAGGGGCTGCCTGACTGGGCTGCCTTATGTAGGAACTACCTGACTGGGCTGCCTTATGTAGGAACTACCTGACTGGGCTGCTTTATGTAGGAACTACCTGACTGGGCTGCCTTATGTAGGAACTACCTGACTGGGCTGCCTTATGTAGGAACTACCTGACTGGGCTGCCTTATGTAGGAACTACCTGACTGAGCTGCCTTATTTAGGGGTGGCCTGACTGAGCTGCCTTATTTAGGGGCGGCCTGACTGAGCTGCCTTATTTAGGGGCGGCCTGACTGAGCTGCCTTATTTAGGGGCGGCCTGACTGAGCTGCCTTATTTAGGGGCGGCCTGACTGAGCTGCCTTATTTAGTGGCGGCCTGACTGAGCAGCCTTATTTAGGGGCGGCCTGACTGAGCTGCCTTATTTAAGGGTGGCCTGACTGAGCAGCCTTATTTAGGGGCGGCCTGACTGAGCTGCGCTTATTTAGGGCGGCCGCCTGACTGAGCTGCCTTATTTAAGAGGTGGGCCTGACTGAGCAGCCCTTATTTTAGGGCGGCCTGACTGAGCAGCCTTATTTAGGGGCGGCCTGACCGAGCTGCCTTATTTAGGGGCGGCCTGACTGAGCGGCCTATTTAAGGTTGGCCTGACTGAGCTGCCTTATTAAGGTTGGCCTGACTGAGCTGCCTTATTTAGGGGCGGCCTGACTGAGCTGCCTTATTTAAGTGGCGGCCTGGACTGAGCTGCCTTATTTAGGGGGCGGCCTGACTGAGCTGCCTTATTTAGGGCGGCCTGACTGAGCTGCCTTATTTAAGGTTGGCCTGACTGAGCTGCCTTATTTAGTGGCGGCCTGACTGAGCTGCCTTATTTAGTGGCGGCCTGACTGAGCTGCCTTATTTAGGGGCGGCTGACTGAGCTGCTTATTTAGGGGGCGGCCTGACTGAGCTGCCTTATTAGGGGCGGCCTTGACTGAGCTGCCTTATTTAGGTTGGCCTGACTGAGCTGCCTTATTTAGGGGCGGCCTGACTGAGCTGCCTTATTTAAGGTTGGCCTGACTGAGCTGCCTTATTTAGGGGCGGGCCTGACTGAGCTGCCTTATTTAGGGGCGGCCTGACTGAGCTGCCTTATTTAAGGGTGGCCTGACTGAGCTGCCTTATTTAAGGGTGGCCTGGACCGAGCTGCCTTATTTAGGGGTGGCCTGACTGAGCTGCCTTATTTAAGGGTGGCCTGACTGAGCTGCCTTATTTAAGGGTGGCCTGACTGAGCTGCCTTATTAAGGGGTGGCCTGACTGAGCTGCCTTATTTAAGGGTGGCCTGACTGAGCTGCCTTATTTAAGGGTGGCCTGACTGAGCTGCCTTATTTAGGGGTGGCCTGACTGAGCTGCCTTATTTAGGGGCGGCCTGACTGAGCTGCCTTATTTAAGGTTGGCCTGACTGAGCTGCCTTATTTAGGGGCGGCCTGACTGAGCTGCCTTATTTAGTGGCGGCCTGACTGAGCTGCCTTATTTAGGGGCGGCCTGACTGAGCTGCCTTATTTAAGGGTGGCCTGACCGAGCTGCCTTATTTAAGGGCGGCCTGACTGAGCTGCCTTATTTAGGGGTGGCCTGACTGAGCTGCCTTATTTAGGGGCGGCCTGACTGAGCTGCCTTATTTAAGGTTGGCCTGACTGAGCTGCCTTATTTAGGGGCGGCCTGACTGAGCTGCCTTATTTAGTGGCGGCCTGACTGAGCTGCCTTATTTAGGGGCGGCCTGACTGAGCTGCCTTATTTAGGGGCGGCCTGACTGAGCTGCCTTATTTAGGGGCGGCCTGACTGAGCTGCCTTATTTAAGGTTGGCTGACTGAGCTGCCTTATTTAGGGGCGGCCTGACTGAGCTGCCTTATTTAGTGGCGGCCTGACTGAGCTGCCTTATTTAGGGGCGGCCTGACTGAGCTGCCTTATTTAGTGGTGGCCTGACTGAGCTGCCTTATTTAGTGGCGGCCTGACTGAGCTGCCTTATTTAGGGCGGCCTGACTGAGCTGCCTTATTTAGGGGCGGCCTGACTGAGCTGCCTTATTTAGTGGTGGCCTGACTGAGCTGCCTTATTTAAGGGCGGCCTGACTGAGCTGCCTTATTAGGGGCGGCCTGACTGAGCTGCCTTATTAAGGGCGGCCTGACTGAGCTGCCTTATTTAAGGGGTGGCCTGACTGAGCTACCTTATTTAGGGGCGGCCTGACTGAGCTGCCTTATTTAGTGGCGGCCTGACTGAGCTGCCTTATTTAGGGGCGGCCTGACTGAGCTGCCTTATTTAGGGTGGCCTGACTGAGCTGCCTTATTTAGTGGCGGCCTGACTGAGCTGCCTTATTTAGGGGCGGCCTGACTGAGCTGCCTTATTTAGGGGCGGCCCTGACTGAGCTGCCTTATTAGTGGTGGCCTGACTGAGCTGCCTTATTTAAGGGCGGCCTGACTGAGCTGCCTTATTTAGGGGCGGCCTGACTGAGCTGCCTTATTTAAGGGCGGCCTGACTGAGCTGCCTTATTTAAGGGGTGGCCTGACTGGCTGCCGTGAAGGGAATGACATGACTGGCAGTACTGGCGCCCGGGGCCCTTTCTCTTTCTCTCGCCATTCTCTCTCCCAAGCTCTTTGTCTTGTCATTCTACATTTCTCTCTCTCTCTGTGTGTGTGTGTGTGTGTGTGTGTGGTGTGTGTGTGTGTGTGTGTGTGTGTGTGTGTGTGTGTGTGTGTGTGTGTGTGTGTGTGTGTGTGTGTGTTACATCTATTCACTGCTTCAAACCACACGGGCAGGCAGACAAAGCAGGGCCTGATAAAAGAAAACAATATTACAATACTACAATATTACAATACTGCAATATTACAATAATGCAATACAACAATATTACACTACTACTATACAACAATATTACATTAATACACTAATACAATATTACACTACAGCAATTTTATGCATACACTACTAAAGTATTACAATACTACACTAATACAATATTACAATATTACACTACTACAATATTCACAATATTACACTACGCTATACCACAACTAGTACACCACTACAATATACATACTATACAAATACAATGTACAATAGACAATACAAACACTATCACAATACTACAATGTTACACTACTACAATATCATTATATGACAATACTACAAATACAAATATTACAATACTGCCCTACTGCAATATTACAATACTGCAATGTACACTACTACAATATCCTACTATGACAATACTACAATACTACAATGCTACAATATTACAATAATACAATATTACAATACTACCCTACTGAATATTACAATACTACAAAGTTACACTATTACAATACTACACTACTACACCGCTACAGTACCGCAGTACTGCAATACTATACTACAATTCTACAATTACTACAATATTACAATACCACAGTCTTACAATACTAAACTATTACAATATTACACTACTACATTATTACAATAATAAGACAGTACTATACCACAATAATACTATAATACACTGTAATACTACATTAGTACTACAATATAACAATATTCACTACTACACACGACAATATTACAATACTACACTAAAACAAATTACAATACCACTCTATTACAATATTACTATACTACAATATTACAATATTACACTACTACAATATTACACTACTACAATATTACAATACTACACTACTACAATACTACAATATTACAATGTCACTGTAATAAAATACTACAATATTACATACTACATAATTAAAAAACAACATTAAAGTACTACACTACCACAGTATAGTAATCGGACTATACCACTACTAATATTACAATACTACAATATTACACTTCTACAATATTAAAATACTACACTAATAGAATATTACACTACTACAATATAACAATGCTACTATGTTACACTACGACAATGCCACAATGCTTCAATATTACAACACTTTGCTACTAAAACATGACAATGCTACTATACTACACAACTACAATATTACAATGGTACAATATTACAATACTACACTACTACACTACTAAAATATGACCCTACTACAATACAACAATTTGACCCTACTACAATACCCCATTACTGCAATACTAGACTACTACAGTACTATACTACAATATTACAATACTACACCATTACACTATTACAATATACCAACATTACTTTACTACAATACTACTGTATAACAACACTACAATATTACAATACCACACTAAATATTACAAATCTGCACTACTACAATGGTGCGCTACTACAATAGTGCAATACTACACTACTACAGCATGTCCCTACTGAATTCTACAATACTACAATATGACCATACTACAATACTACAGTACTACAATAATACACTACTACAATACTACACTTCTACAGTAATTATACACCATTGCACTACTACACCTTTACAATATTACACTACTACAACATTACTATACTAAATACTACAATATTACACTGCTACACTATTACAATACTACAATATGACTCTACGCTATTACAATACTACAATATTGCTATACCACAATATTACACCACTACACTATTGCAATACTACAATAGTACAGTACTACAATATTACACTACAATACTAAATAACTACAAATACTACACTACTACACTACTATAATATTACAATTCTACAATATTGCAATACAACACTAACACAATACCACACTACCACACTACTACTATACTACACTACTACAATACACTACTAAAATATAACACTACTACAATATTCCAATACTACAATATGGCATTACTACACTGCTACAATACCACAATACTAAACTGCTACTATACTACACTACTACAATACTACACTACTAAAATACTACACTACTCCAATAGTACGTGTTTACACTCCTACACTACTACAATACAACACTACTACAATACCAGAATACTACAGTACTGCACTACTATACTACTACACTATTACATATTACAATACTACACTACTACACTATTGTAATATTACAATACTACACTACTACACTGTTATAATATTACAATACTACACTACTACACTATTATAATATTACAATGCTACACTACTACACTATAATATTACTATACTACATACTACACTATTGTAATAGTACTAAACTACACAACTACACTATTATTACTATACTACACTACTACACTATTGCAATATTACTATAGTACACTATTATAATATTACTCTACTACACTACTACACTATTATATTATGTGCCATGTGCTATTATGTGTTAGTTTTACAGTTTCTCTCAACGTCAAATTGGTTGTTGTCTCCTCTGGCTTGATAATTGTTAAAGCGGTAGACTTTTAGAGAGGAGTTTTTGTTTTTAAGTTTTCTAGTTTAGTTTTTTCTATGTCATGTTCTAGTTTTGTATTTCTATGTTGGGTTGTTCTAGTTTTGTATTTCTATGTTGGGCTGTGTTTGGGATGATCTCCAATTAGAGGCAGCTGGTCATTGTTGTCTCTAATTGGAGGTCATATTTAAGTTGGTGTTTGTCCACCTGGGTTTGTGGGAGATTAATTTCGAGTAGTGTATGTTTCACCTCTGCGTCACGGTTTGTTGTTTTTGTCATTCAGTTATTTAGTATTGCATAGTTTCACAGTATAAATAAAATGTGGAACAACACACACGCTGCACTTTGGTCCGCTCATTCCTACGACAACCGTGACAATGTGTCACGACTTCCGCCGAAGTCAGCTCCTCTCCGTGTTTGGGCGGCATTCGGCGATTGACGTCACCGGCTTTCTAGCCATCGCCGCTCCATTTTTCATATTTCCATTTGTTTTGTCTTGTTCCATACACACCTGGTTTTCATTCTCTAATCACACTGCATGTATTTAGTCCTCTGTTCCCCTCCATGTCTTTGTCTGAAATTGTATTTATGTTAAATGAGTATTGTTAGCGCCATACTTTTTGTCTATAGTTCCGTGTTTGGGCACATTTATGTACTTTTGTGCTTTCGTTGGACCGGAATAAAAAGTGTGCCTGTTCACTACACTCTGCTCTCCAGCACCTGACTTCGCCTCCAGTACATACCCTTAACATCTAGATGTGCCGCTAGCGGAACGCCTCGCCAATATCCAATGATAGAGCATGGCGCGAATTACAAACCTCAGAAATCCAAAAACTTCAATTTTTCAAACATATGACTATTTTACACCATTTTAAAGACAAGACTCTCCTTTATCTAACCACATTGTCCGATTTCAAAAAGGCTTTACAACGAAAGCAAAACATTAGATTATGTCAGGAGAGTACCCAGACAGAAATAATCACACAGCCATTTTTCAAGCTAGCATATAATGTCACAAAAACCAAAACCACAGCTAAATGCAGCACTAACCTTTGATGATCTTCATCAGATGACACTCCTAGGACATTAGTTATACAATACATGCATGTTTTGTTCAATCAAGTTCATATTTATATCAAAAACAGCTTTTTACATTAGCATGTGACGTTCAGAACTAGCATACCCACCGAAACTTCCGGTGAATTTACTAAATTACTCACGATAAACGTTCACAAAAAACATAACAATTATTTTAAGAATTATAGATACAGAACTCCTTTATGCAATCGGTGTCCGATTTTAAAATAGCTTTCTTGGTGAAAGCACATTTTGCAATATTCTGAGTAGATAGCCCGGCCATCATGGCTAGCTATTTTGACACCCACCAAGTTTGGTACTCACCAAACTCAGATTTACTATAAGAAAAATTGGATTACCTTTGCTGTTCTTCGTCAGAATGCACTCCCAGGACTTCTACTTCAACACCCAATGTTGTTTTGGTTCCAAATAATCCATAGTTATATCCAAATAGCTGCGTTTGTTCTTGCGTTCAAGACACTATCCGAAGGGTGATGCGCCGGCGCGTATCGTGACAAAAAAATTCAAAATATTCAATTTTTCTCGTAAAATAGTGATAATATTCCGACCGGGAGACCTTGTTTTCGTTCAATCACTGAAAATAGAAAATGGAGTCTTCACATGCACGCGCGGGCTCGTGTCATTTTTCTCAGAACGACCACTTTCCAAAAGCCCTACAAAAGCCTACCGTTCTGGCGACTTGAGAGCCTATAGGAGTCTTAGAAAATGTCACGTTACAGCAGAGATCCTCTATTTTCCATAAAGAGGCTATAGAAGGCCAAGAAATGGTCAGAGAGGGCACTTCCTGTATAGAATCTTCTCAGGTTTTGGCCTGCCATATGAGTTCTGTTATACTCACAGACACCATTCAAACAGTTTTAGAAACTTTAGGGTGTTTTCTATCCAAATAATAATTATTTTTCTAGTTTCTGGGCAGAAGTAATAACCAGATTAAATCGGGTACGTTTTTTATCCGGCCGTGAAAATACTGCCCCCTATCCTAAACAGGTTAACAGTGAGTGACCAATAACATGTGATTTGATTTGATTTGAGATTTGGTGATCCTGCTAATCAGATTTCAATCATTACATAAGACAATTAATATATGATGAATTACTATATCCCATTCAGAAGACGGTTTTATCCAAAGCAACTCATGTGTGTATGCATGTAACATACTGGTGGAAGCCACTATCCTGGCGCTGCAAGCGCTATGGACTTCCAACAAAACTACAGAGGACCACATTTGATATGCAAGGCTCGTTTTATATGAACAGCTACTGAAGTAACTAAACTAAGCATACAATCTCACTTATCTCAATTACATATCACAATGTTTAAAAAACTGCATTTGGTAAATATAAATAAATACACACAGTGCAAAGTTATTCAGACCCCTTGGATTTTGTTGTGTTACAAAGTGGGATTAAAATGTATTTATTTCTAAAAATATTGTCAACAATCTACACAAAATTCTCCAATGGCAAAGTGGAAGAACCAATTCCACCAAAAAATTACGATTGATAAAAATAGTATAGCTAAAAATATAGTTATGCATAAGTATTCTCTCCCCTGAGTCAACGCATCTTAGAAAACACCCATTGGCATCGATTACAGCTGTGGGTCTTCTTGGGTAAGTCTATAAGAGCTTTTGCACACCTGGATTGTGCAATATTTGCCCATTCTTTTCAAAATTCTTCAAGCTCTGTCAATATGTTGGGGGTCATGGCTAGACAGCAATTTCGCTACACTCTCATTAACATCTGCTAACCATGTGTATGTGACCATAAAATGTGATTTGATTGGATGTTCAAGTCTTGCCATAGATTTTCAAGAAGATTTTAGTCAAAACTGTAACTTGGCCACTCAGGAACATTCACTGTTTTCTTCGTAAGCAACTCCAGTGTAGATTTGGCCTTGTGTTGTAGGTTATTTTCCTGCTGAAAGTTGAATTCCTCTCCAAGTCTCTGGTGTAAAGCAGACTGAAGCAGGTTTGCCTGTGTTTAGCTCCATCACGTTTTTTTAATCCTGAAAAACTTCCCAGTATTTGCCGATGTCAGGAATTCCAGTACCATGATGTAGCCACCACCATGCTTGAAAATAAGGAGGCAGTCATTTCAGTGGTGTTGTAAGGATTTGCCCCAAAGAAAAGGCTTAGCATTCAGTCAAAAGTGTAATTCCTTTGCTGTTGTTTTGGCAGTATACTTTAGTGCCTTGTTGCATACAAGATGCATGTTTTGGAATATTCTGTATATTTATATTGTTCTTTTCACTCTGTCATTTAGGTTTTATTGTGGAGTCACTACAATGTCGTTGATCCATCCTCAGTTCTTCTCCCATCACAGCATTGAACTTTGCAGCTGTTTTAAAATCACCCAATGGCCTCATGGTAACATCCCTGAGCAGTTTCATTCCGGTCCTTCAGCTCAGTTCAGAAGTACAACTGTATCTTGATGTGTCTGGGTGGTTAATACATCATCCACAGCATAATTATTAACTTAACCATGCTTAAAAAGATATTCAATGTCCCTGATTTGATTGTTATGTACCCATCTATCAATCACTGCCTTCTTTTTGAGGCATTCAAAAAGCTCCTGGTCGTGGTAGTTGAATATGTGCTTGAAATTCAATACTTGAGTCATGGACCTTACATATGTTTTATGTATGGGGACAGAGGAGGGGTTAGTCATTCAAAAATCATGTCAATCCCTACTACCCTTAGTATGTCCATGTAACTTATTATGTGATGTGTTAAGCCGTATTGTAACACAATAAAATGTGAAGAAATCCAGGAAGTTCACTGTAAGTCAGCCATCTTTCGTGTCGTTATGTTACCTGCTCTCATCATGCTCTAGATCTGCCCTGGTTGTCTAGTCTTACATGTGTGCGTGTGTATGTGTGCGCACCTACTGTATGCCTGTGCACGGCCCCCCCCATCAATGGTCCTCTCTCTCAGAGCTACCTGCAGTTGAACATCTTGGTAAATCAACTGTCTTTGGTATTAAGCCTCAACATTCCACAGATTTGCATATAGAGAGAGAGGTCTGTGCTCATTATCGCCTCGGTAACATGATGAAAGAGGACGAAAGTCACAGGAAATTCTAGTTGGTTGAGATGCATAGCCGACAACAGCTTTAAAACACTGCACGCTGCAGCCTCCCAACAGAGTTTATGCTAACACAGAACGCTAATTTTCACAGCTATATTTTGACATGCGAGGGAAGTTGTTGTATGCAATTGATTTATTTCCCAGAGAATAATTAGCGAGCGGTATGTTTTTTTTCATGAGTTCCAAAGCAAGCAGCTTTCTAATATCCATTTTGTAACTCATATTGCATATATGCCAGGGCCTATAACATATTTGAAATATGTGTGATCTTTTAAGGAATGTTCCAGATGTGTTTTGACCGAACACTGCTCCCCGAGTTCATCATGTGGATTAGAATAAATTACCTAGTTGGTGCTGTTATTTAATCGTTTATGCGTCAAAAATATGTTTGAAAATTTGAATTTCCACATGTACTGTCTGGTCCTATTGGAAAAATGTAGCGTGCAACTCTGGAAGTATTCATAAACCATCCGTGGTGCCCATGTATGGCAGTAGTAGGCACCTCCCTTCCAAAAATTGCACAAACACACACACTCATGCACACACACACACCACACACCACACACCACACACACACACACACACACACACACACCACACACACACACAAACACACACACACACTCATGCACACACACACACACTCATGCACACACACACAAACACACACACAAACACACCACCACTCATGCACCACACAACACACACACACACACAAACACAGACACACACAAACACACACACACACAAAAACAGACACACACACACACACACATGCACACACACGCCTACGCACGCACGCAACCACACACGCGCATACACACACACACCACACACACACACACAGAGTTTAGGCTCAAAGTGCTGTGTTAAGAGTACTGTTAGGACTACTCTCTTTAAAATTGTGAGCCTGATTAACTTATATCAGGAGTGAAAACACATGGAAATTCTTAGAGTGGTGGAAAGGAGGGGGGGTGGCGTATTGTGTGTAGTAGTAGTGGAAAACGGAAGATGTGGGAACCGGCCATCCATCGCCCCCCACGTGGCCCAACGAGGTGGAAGAGAGGGGCGGATGTCGGTGAGCGGCAACTTTTCCATGACATCACTCGTCAGGCATTAACCACATTAACGTGTCTATTCTCTCCTTCTCCTCTTCCTCTCTCATTCTCTCCACTCTCTCTCTCTCTTCTCTCTTTCTCTCCTTCTCTCTCTCTCTATCCTCTTTCCCTCTTCCCTTTCTCCTCTCTTCTCTCTCTTTCTCTTCTTCTTCTCTCCATCTTCTCTCTCCTCTTCCTCTTTCCCTTCTCTCCTCATCTTCTCTCTCCTCTCCTCTTTCCCTCTTCTTCTCACTCTCTCTCCCTCCATCTCTCCTCTCCCTTTGTGTGGTAGTGTACTAGTGTGTAGTGTAGTAGTGTACTAGTGTAGTAGTGTAGTAGTATAGTGGTGTAGTGGTGGTAGTGTGGTAGTGTGGTAGTGTGTAGTAGTGTGGTAGTGTGGTAGTGTGGTAGTGTAGTAGTGTGGTAGTGTGATAGTGTGGTAGTGTAGTAGAGTAGTAGTGTAGTAGTGTGGTAGTGGTGGTAGTGTGGTAGTGTGGTAGTGTGGTAGTGTGGTAGTTGTGGTAGTGTAGTAGTGTGGTAGTGTGGTAGTGTGGTAGTGTGATAGTTTACTAGTGTGGTAGTGTGGTAGTGTACTCGTGTGGTAGTGTAGTAGTTAGTAGTGTGGTAGTGTGGTAGTGTAGTAGTGTGGTAGTGTAGTAGTTAGTAGTGTGTAGTAGTGTGGTTAGTGTACTAGTGTGGTAGTGTGGTAGTGTATTAGTTAGTAGTGTGGTAGTGTACTAGTGTGGTAGTGTGGTAGTGTGGTAGTGTGGTAGTGTGGTTGGTAGTGGTAATAGTGTGGTAGTGTACGTGGTGTGGTAGTGGTGGTCGTGTACCTAGTGTGGTAGTGTAGTAGTGTGGTAGTGTGGTAGTGTGGTAGTGTGGTAGAGTGGTAGTGTGGTAGTGTGGTAGTGTGAGTGTATGGTGTAGTGTAGTAGTGTGGTAGGTGGTAGTGGGTTAGTGTGGGTAGGTAGTAGTGTAGTAGTGTAGTAGTGTAGTAGGGTGGTGTGTGTAGTAGTGTAGTGTGGTAGTGTGGTAGTGTCGTAGTGTGGTAGTGTCATAGTGTGGTAGTGTCATAGTGTGGTAGTGTGGTAGTGTGGTAGTGTCGTAGTTCATAGTGTGGTAGTGTCATAGTGTGGTAGTGTGGTAGTGTCATAGTGTGGTAGTGTGGTAGTTTGTAATAGTTGTGGTAGTGTAGTCGTTGTACGGGTTAGTGTGGTTCGTGTGGGTAGTGTAGTGGGTTGTGGTAGTGTTTGGTAGTGTTACTAGTGGTGGTAGGTAGTAGTGTAGTAGTTGTGTGTGGTAGGTTGGTTAGAGTACTAGTGGTACTAGTGTTGGTTAGTGTGGTTAAGAGTACTAGTGTGGTAGTGTAGTATGTTGGTTACTGTGTGCTAGTGTGGTAGTGTGGTAGTGTGGTAGTGTGGTAGAGTACTAGTGTGGTAGTGTAGTAGTGTGTAGTGTGGTAGTGTGGTAGTGTGGTAGTGTGGTAGTGTGGTAGTGTAGTAGTGTGGTAGTGTGGTAGTGTGGTAGTGTGGTAGTGTGGTAGTGTGTAGTGTGGTAGTGTGGTAGTGTGGTAGTGTGGTAGTGTGGTAGTTAGCTAGTGTGGTAGTGTAGTGGGTGGTAGTGTGGTAGTGTGGTAGAGTATGTAGTGTAGTAGTGTAGTAGTGTGGTAGTGTAGTAGTGTGGTAGTGTGGTAGTGTGGTAGTTGTGGTAGTGTAATAGGGTGGTAGTGTGGTAGTTGTAGTAGTGTGGTAGTGTGTAGGTGGTAGTGTAGTAGGTAGTACTGTTGGTAGTGTGGTAGTGTGGTAGTGTGGGTAGTGTGGTAGAGTACTAGTGTTGGTTAGTGTGGTAGTGTGGTAGTGTAGTAGTTGTGGTAGTTGTACTAGTGTGGTAGTGTGGTCGTTTAGTAGTGTGGTAGTGTGGTAGTGTGGTAGTGTGTAGTGTGGTAGTGTGGTAGTGTAGTGTGGTAGTGTGGTAGTGTGGTAGTGTGGTAGTTAGTAGTGTGGTAGTGTGGTAGTGTGGTAGTGTGGTAGTGTGGTAGTGTGGTAGAGTAGTAGTGTAGTAGTGTGGTAGTGTAGTAGTGTGGTAGTGTGGTAGTGTGGTAGTGTGGTAGTGTGGTAGTGTAATAGTGTGGTAGTGTAGTAGTGTGGTGTGGTAGTGTGGTAGTGTAATAGTGTGGTAGTGTGGTAGTGTGGTAGTGTGGTAGTGTGGTAGTGTGGTAGTGTAGTAGTGTAGTAGTGTGATAGTGTGGTAGTGTAGTAGTGTGGTAGTGTGGTAGTGTGGTAGTGTAGTGGTGTAGTAGTGTAGTAGTGTAATAGTGTGGTAGTGTGGTAGTGTAGTAGTTAGTAGTGTGGTAGTGTACTAGTGTGGTAGTGTGATAGTGTAGTAGTGTAGTAGTGTAGTAGTGTAGTAGTGTAGTAGTGTAGTAGTGTGGTAGTGTAGTAGTGTAGTAGTGTGGTAGTGTAGTAGTGTAGTAGTGTAGTAGTGTGGTAGTGTGTAGTAGTGTAGTAGTGTAGTAGTGTAGTAGTGTAGTAGTGGGTAGTGTAGTAGTGTAGTAGTTAGTAGTGTGGTAGTGTAGTAGTGTAGTAGTGTGGTAGTGTGATAGTGTGGTAGGTAGTAGTGTGGTAGTGTAGTAGTGTGGTGGTGTAGTAGTGTGGTAGTGTAGTAGTGTGGTGGTGTAGTAGTGTGGTAGTGTGCTTGGTTACCTCTTAAAGTCTGTTGACATCATAGCACACTGAGTAAGTTACATTACTCTACATCACTACCTGTACCTTGGCTATTAGGACAGAGTCACAGAAAAACACAGTACACACAAGTCTTCTTCAGGCCGTAAAAGTTTGCTTCAGTTGCAGGTTCGTGCTGTCTAGTCCAATTCTATTGGTCGATTTGAAATATCACTCATTCAGCTGGGACTATTCTTGTGGGAGTTAACGCAAGCAAAACAACCCATATCAATGTCTAGTTTGAAGTAATATCACCTAAACAAGGGCCCCTTCAAGACTACGACGGTATAGACCAGTAGATTTCAGTTGCACTCAATCGATGAATTGGTGTAAAAACCTTGAAAAACCCTGCCTGTTCAGAGAACTGGATATTGGGCTGCGGGCTGTGTTGTACTTCAGAGCTGCTTCTGCAACTCTTCTCACGGTGAGGACTGAGTGATAAAACAATGTGGGCTCCACAATGAATAATATTGTCTTACCACTCAACAACTACTTCAAGGTGGTCTGCTTTCATCTCCGGGGCCTCCATATTTTAACGTCTGGAAAAATTACGACGCAAAATTTGTCGACTTCTTGGGGTTGTCAACCAGGCTCACAGTGGTGCATATAGATTTTCTCCCACCCACCACCATACCATATCTTTTTATCTAATTTCTTTACTCTTTTTTCTTCCCCCCTTTCATTTCCCCCTGAAATTGATTTCTTCTTGTTTGGTTCAGCAGTAATAAGATCACACAGAAGGATTACATTTCAATGGCTTACTCACTTCAAGCTGGGCAAATCATTTGTCCAAACTTAATCATAGAACTACTTAGCTGTATTGTCAGATGTAAACAGTAGTCGAATAAAACAGAGCCCCAGGTAAAATACCTATTAAGTTGTAAAGCCCCTGTACTTCCCTTGTGTTGGCCTATACAACACCCTGGCTGAGTCTCTCCCCAACCATATGATAAAATGCATCCAATTTAACCTGATGAAAAGGTCCATTATTAAAGCCTTGTGCTAGCTACGTTAGGAGTGGGTGGTGGGTGGGCTAGGCTAGGAGTGGGTAGGCTAGGCTAGGAGTGGGTGGGCTAGGCTAGGAGTGGGTGGGTGGGCTAGGCTAGGAGTGGGTAGGCTAGGCTAGGAGTGGGTGGGCTAGGAGAGGCTAGCGGGGACTAGGCAAGCAGAGCTAGGAGAGGCTAGCGGTGACTAGGCTAGCAGAGGCTAGGAGGGCTAAGCCACAGAGTGAAGACGTGTTCATCTTCCCAAGAAACAAGTTAGACAAGCAGAGATTGTGGGTTCCTGAGTGACACAAGATGTCCCTACGTTAGCTCTAGCAGTGATGCTCAGTTCCATCTGTCATTGCTTTAACAAACAGGGGTGGCATTGGGACAGTGCATCTTGCCAGTATGTTACCTAGATGCTGTGTTGGATCTGGAAGAACTATTCTGGAGGATGCCTGTGTTTTACCGACTTCTAAAATCCAAACAAATTGCCGGGTCATCCTCAGCCTCCTGTCAGTAACTGTTTGTATTTTTTGAGTCAGTACTTGCAGCTAACAAATATGACTATAACATGCTATATTACAGATATTCATGATTTCATCATTCATCTGTTTTGTTGTCTGAGTTACTGTAGGCAGCACATGAGTCCTTGTGACTAGGCCTTCTGAAGATATCAAGATAACAGCTTTCCAAGTCTGCAGCTTTTGGTACATAGCCTACTCTGCAAAGCACTCAAAACATTCTGGGACAGTAACAGTTCCTCTGACCCTGTTCCGCCATTAAAAAAGGTTCATGAACACAGCTGCCAGTTTGCAAAGACCTCGTAGACCTGCAGGGTGTGAATCACTCCGTCTATAATCTCCAGCCAAATCGAATTTGTTATCATGCTGCTTTTTTTCCCCACATTCATCAAGATCGGGACGGTAATAGGTTGGAGTTACTAACCTGGAGTCTGGACACAAGGTGGTCTTTGATGCTATGCGACCTTGAGTTTGACCCTAAACTGTGAAATGATAGTGTCGGTTCTCCTTAAGAAAGGGAAACGATAAGTGGCATCGCAGGCGACTGTTGTACTAACTTACCTTAAGTCTAAGGCTGCGCCATTCTGATCTTTTGCCCCAATTATTGCAAAGGATCTGGGCTTCGTTTCCTAGAGCGTTCGTAGCGTTCAAATCATAATTAAATGTATCTTTAGTAGCCAAGCGTTTCCTAGAGCCTTCACGAGTAACGTGTCTCTTAAAAACTTTTGCACATCTACGAGTGATCCAGACCACTCGCAGAGCACCAAAGGGCATCGCTAGAGCTTTTTTTTGCCCTCTTCTTCACACGAAGATCTCCGCTAAACATAGAGTCAAAATGTTTAGGCCACGTATCTGTCTGACTATGTTGACTGCTGATAACTTTAGAATGAAGTTGACTACAAATACAAAGTATTGCAATTGGTTAAAAACACAAATGAAGGTTAAAATATGCTTGAAATTAAAACCCAGATGACTGCATTAATAGATACATAGGCTACATGGGTCATATAGACTATTTCAATCATATTGAAATCATATTCATGTTCATCAATTGAGTTACATTTTTTACTTAGCTAGGCTACTGTCCGTAACATTTTTGCTCTCAGTGTGTTCATGGTGTAACAACATGTGCTCAATGATGTGCCCAATCTGTGATTTAGTTCATTATTATTATTATATAAGACATAATAAGCCGTCTATAATAGCCTATTTGCAGACATAGGTGGTAATATCTCTCTAGGAGTAGATCTGTCATCAATATAGTGGATATTTTAATGTTAAGGTAAAACGTGAATAGAGAACTCTGATCAGAGAGCAGTGCTGTGCTTTTTTTTCTTTGATCCTACCAGTCAAAGGTTTGGCACAGCTACTCATTCAAGGGAGCTTTCTTTATTTTACTATTTTCTACATTTTAGAATAATAGTGAAAACATCAAAACTATGAAATAACCACATGGAATCATGTAGTAACCAAAAAAGTGTTTAAACAAATCAAAACATATTTTATATTTGAGACTTCTTCAAAGCTAGCACCTTTGCCTTGATGACAGCTTTGCATTTACTCTTGGCCAACCCAAGCCTTCAGATGGTTAGTCACCTGGAATGCATTGCATAAAATTAATTTGTGGAATCTTACTTCTTACTGACTGTTTGAGCCAATCAGTTGTGATGGGACAAGGTACGGGGTGGTAAATAGAAGATTAGCCCTATTTGGTAAACGACCAAGTCCATAATATGGCAGAAACAGCTTCAAATACGCAAAGGAAATGACAGTCCAATCATTTACTTAAGACATGACGGTCAGTCCACTGCCAGAACATTTCAAGAACTTTGAAAGCCTTCTTCACAGGCAGTCGCACAAACCATCAATCGCTATGATGAAACTGGCTGATCATGAGGACCGCCACAGGAAATGAGACCCAGAGAACATCTGCTGCACCTATTCCCCCTCAGGAGACTGAAAAGATTTGGCATGGGTCCTCAGATCCTCAAAAGGTTCTACAGCTGCACCGTCGAGAGCATCCTGACTGGTGCATCACTGCCTGGTATGGCAACACTGCTCGGACCTCCGACCGCAAGGCACTACAGAGTGTAGTGCGAACGGCCCAGTACATCACTGGGGCCAAGCTTCCTGCCATCCAGGACCTCTATACTAGGCGGTGTTAGAGGAAGGCCCTAAAAATTGTCAAAGACTCTAGCCACCCTCACCCCCTCTTTACACCACTGCTACTCTCTGTTGTCATGTATGCATAGTCACTTAAATAACTCTACCTGCATGTACATACTACCTCAAATAACCGGTGTCCGCTCACATTGACTCTGTATTGGTACCCCCCTGTATATAGCCTCGCTATTGTTATTTCATGCTGCTCTTTAATTACTTCTTACTTTCATCTCTTATTCTTATCTGTATTTTTTTTTAAACTTCATGTTGGTTAGGGGTCGTTAAGTAAGCATTTCACTGTAAAGTCTAACACCTGTTGTATCCAGCACACTGTGACTAATAAAATGTGATTTGATTGATTTGCAGCGGATAAGTTCATTTGAGTTACCAGCCCTCAGAAATTGCTGCCCAAATAAATGCTTCACAGAGTTCAAGTAACAAGTAACAGACACATATCAATATCAAACTGTTGAGAGGAGACTGTGGGATCAAGCCTTCATGGTTGAATTCTGCAAGAAACACTACTAAAGGACACTAATAATAAGAAGAGACTTGCTTGGTCCAGGAAACAGAGCAATGGACATTAGACCTGTGGACGCAGAGTAGATCAAATCAAACTTTATTTCAAATCAAATTCAAATTTATTTATTTATATAGCCCTTCGTATATCAGCTGAAATCTCAAAGTGCTGTACAGAAACACAGCCTAAACCCCAAACAGCAAGCAATGCATGTTAAAGAAGCAACGGTGGCTAGGAAAAACTCCCTAGGAAAAACACCCTAGAAAAGGCCAGATGAACGGATGATCTCTGCATGTGTGGTTCCCACCGTGGAAGCATGGAGGCGGAGGTGTGATGGTGTGGGGGGTGCTTTGCTCGTGAGAATGTCTGTGATTTATTTAGAATTCAAAGCACACTTAACCAGCATTGTTACCACAACATTCTGCAGCGATACGCCATCCCATCTGGTTTGCGTTTAGTGGGACTATCTTTATTTTTCTACAGGACAATGATCCAACACACCTCCAGGCCTGAGTAAGGGCTATTTGATCAAGAAGGAAAGTGATGGAGTGCTGCATCAGATAACCTGTCCTCCACAATCACCCGACCTCAACCCAATTGAGATGGTCTGAGATGAGAAGGACTGCAGAGTGAAGGAAAAGCAGCCAACAAGTTCTCAGCACATGTGGGAACTCCTTCAAGAATGTTGGAAAAGCATTCCAGGTGGCTTCCTCATGAAGCTGGTTGAGAGAATGCAAAGCTATCATCAAGGCAAAGCGTGGCTACTTTTAAGAATCTAAAATATGTTTTGATTTGTTTGACACTTTTTTGGTACTACACGATTCCATATGTGTTATTTCATAGCTTCATGTCTTCACTATTATTCTACAATGTAGAAAATTGTAAAAATAAAGAAAAACACATTGAATGAGTAGGTGTGTCCAAACTTTTGACGGGTACTGTATGTATCAACACATGGTCTAAACGAAGCACTTAGCGAATGTTCTCTCTACGTGTTCATTCGGGAGTCATTTTTTTTCCTAACTTCGCTCATAAATAACGATGCATCTGGTTAGAACCATCGCAGTGGTTAAGTTTCCATTGCAACTGGGAAACAAGGCCCTGATCTGATTGGTTAAAAAAACAATTACTGAAAAAAAGATACAGACTTCTCTTTTTCTGACTACTAACTATTTCAGGTGTAAGCACCAACTACTGACTATTTTCAGATGTAAGTACCAACTACTGACTATTTCAGGTGAACACACCAACTACTGACTATTTCAGGTGTACGCACCAACTACTGACCTATTTCAGATGTATGCAGCAACCCCTGACTATTTCAGATGTAAGAACCAACTACTGACTACTTTCAGATGTAGGCACCAACCTACTGACTATTTCAGATGTAGGGACCAACTACGACTATTTCAGGTGTACGCACCAACTACTGACTATTTCAGATGTACGCACCAACCTACTGACTATTTCAGATGTACGCACCAACTACTGACTATTTTCAGATGTAGGCACCAACTACTGACTATTTCAGATGTACGCACCAACTACTGACTATTTCAGATGTACACACACACTACTGACTATTTCAGATGTACGCACCAACTATCTGACTATTTCAGATGTACGCACCAACTACTATTATCAGATGTACGCCCAAACTACTGACTATTTCAGATGTACGCACGAACTACTGACTATTTCAGATGTAAGCACCAATACTGACTATTTCAGATGTAGACACCAACTACTGACTATTTCAGGTGTACACACCAACTACTGACTATTTCAGGTGTAGGCTCCAACGACTGACTATTTCAGATGTAAGCACCAACTACTGCCTATTTCAGATGTAAGCACCACCTACTGACTATTTCAGGTGTAAGCACCAACTACTGACTATTTCAAGGTGTACGCACCAACTACTGACTATTTCAGGTGTACGCACCAACTACTGACTATTTCAGATGTACACTACTGCCTATTTCAGGTGTAAGCACCAACTACTGCCTATTTCAGATGTATGCACCAACTACTGACTATTTCAGATGTAAGCACCAACTACTGCCTATTTCAGGTCTACACACCAACTACTGACTATTTCAGGTGTAGGCTCCAACGACTGACTATTTCCGATGTAAGCACCAACTACGGACTATTTCAGGTGTACACACCAACTACTGCCTATTTCAGGTGTAGACACCCAACTACTGACTATTTCAGGTGTAGGCTCCAACTGCTGACTATTTCAGATGTAGACACCAACTACTGACTATTTCAGATGTAAGCACCAAACTACTGACTATTTCAGATGTAAGCACCAACTACTGACTATTTCAGGTGTACACACCAACTACTGACTATTTCAGATGTACACTACTGCCTATTTCAGATGTAAGCACCAACTACTGCCTATTTCAGGTGTAAGCACCCAACTACTGACTATTTCAGATGTAGACACCACTACTGACTATTTCAGATGTAAGAACCAACTACTGACTATTTCAATGTAAGCACCAACTACTGACTATTTCAGATGTAGGGACCAACTACTGACTCTTTCAGGTGTACACACCAACTACTGACTATTTCAGATGTAAGCACCAACTACTGACTAGTTCAGATGTAAGCACCAACTACTGACTATTTCAGGTGTATGCACCAACTACTGCCTATTTCAGGTGTAAGCACCAAACTACTGACTATTTCAGATGTAAGCACCAAACTACTGATATTTCAGATGTAAGCACCAACCACTGACTATTTCAGATTGTAAGCACCAACTACTGACTATTCAGATGTAAGCACCAACTACTGACTAATTTTCAGATGTAAGCACCAACTACTGACTATTTCAGATGTAAGCACCAACTACTGACTATTTCAGATGTAAGCACCAAATACTGCCTATTTCAGATGTAAGCACCAACTACTGACTATTCAGATGTAAGCACCAACTACTGCCTATTTCAGGTGTAAGCCACCAACTACTGACTATTTCAGGTGTACGCACCAACTACTGACTATTTCAGATGTAAGCACCAACTACTGCCCTATTTCAGAGTAAGCACCAACTACTGACTATTTCAGGTGTACGAACCAACTACTGCCTATTTCAGGTGTACCACACCAACTACTGACTATTTCAGGTGTACGCACCAACTACTGACTAGTTCAGGTGTAGACACCAACTACTGACTATTTCAGAATGTAGACACCACTACTGACTATTTCAGATGTAAGCACCACTACTGCCTATTTCAGGTGTAAGCACCAACTACTGACTATTTCAGATGTAGACACCAACTACTGACTATTTCAGATGTAGACACCAACTACTGACTATTCAGATGTAAGCACCAACTACTGACTATTTTCAGATGTAGACACCAATTCTGACCTATTTCAGATGTAGACACCAACTACTGACTATTGCAGATGTTTATTTTTATCCCCATCAGGGACTGATTTGTAAAACACATGGAAGCAGTAGCCTACTTTTCTCTCCACACTTGTCAGTTAAATATGTTGCTTCTGTTTTCCCCAAGGACACCAAGACTCTTAGCATCCATCAGGATCACCATGCAGTAACATCTAATGATATTTTAGCGCGTTGAAATAATTGTAGAGCTGATTAACCAAAGCTCATTTGAATTTCCCTCTTGCACAAATTCTCTAATTTGGTTCTCAGTTGAAAGAGTGCATTCAAATATTTCTCTGCTTTGAATTATAAACGTGGGCCTGCCTGCACTCTATGGCGCTTACGTTTGATACTCCTTAACTGCACCCTTCAAAAGCCCGCTTTTTGATTTATTTTGATAGTGTGATTAATTCATGCTTTTTTATCAGAGTTTACTTCTGTTGACTTTCTAATTGCCTCTCCAAGCAGGGAGGGGTCCTTTTTCTTCATAAACTCTTTTGACAACAAACACAGGGCTGTTTTGGCCAGGAAAGAAGCAACTGATTGTGTTTGTATGTGCCTGTGCCTTATCCCAACCTTAACACTTACCTTAACCAATCAGAATGAATGCCTAAACTTAACCGTAAAAATGTGAGATATTGTTGGGGGGGCTGGCCTGACAAAGAGAGAGAGCAGAGCACAGTCCACAAACAAGCTGAACGTGGGCAGGTGGAGAGAGTTGCCAATGTAGCCCTTTAGATGAGGGGCTTGGTTGACTGTAAGAAGCTCCACAAAGACAGAGGGAGGAGAAGAAATGAGAGGAGGAGGAGGTGGAGGAGGAGGAAGAGGAGGATAGAGCATGGAGGAGTACCTGTGATCAGATCAGTTGGCTATAGGGATGGGTGTCTCTGTAGCTCCTGAAAGGGCCCAGCCTCCATTATGAGGCCCAACATCAAGGGGTTAAAAAAAGACAGAAGAGAATAAACAAGAAGCTTGTCTGTATTCTCTGTTTAGGAACAGAAGGCCAGACCGGCTTGTCTGTATTCTCTTTTTAGTAACAGAGGGCCACACCGGCTTGTCTGTATTCTCTGTTTAGTAACAGAAGGCCACACCGGCTTGTCTGTATTCTCTGTTTAGGAACAGAAGGCCAGACCGGCTTGTCTGTATTCTCTGTTTAGTAACAGAGGGCCACACGGGCTTGTCTGTATTCTCTGTTTAGGAACAGAGGGCCACACCGGCTTGTCTGTATTCTCTGTTTAGTAACAGAGGACCACACGGGCTTATCTGTATTCTCTGTTTAGTAACAGAGGGCCACACGGGCTTATCTGTATTCTCTGTTTAGTTCATGTAGGGAGGGCTGTATATATTCTCTGTTTAGTTCATGTAGGGAGTGCTCTAATAAAAAAAACACCATGTGCAACTGAGAGCCTACAATTAACAGATCAGGGTGATAAAGAGGTTGCATGGCTGCGAGGCAAGGCCCCCCCCCCCAGGCACCCCCCCCCATAGGCCCCGAGGCTCCGTAGGCAGAGGGGAGTGGGCTCAGCACCGCTGATGAGGAGGCCAGATAATCTCCACTTCTCCCCCTCTCTCCTCCCCTCACACTTGTCTCCCCCCCACAACCTATGTCTGAAGCACCTCAGCAAATACCTGCTCAATATTCTAGTACAGAGGGTATAGGGGGGAGGGAGGGGGTGGGGGGCATGTGGCGCGTCTGCAGAGGGGAGATACACAAAAGCTGAGCGAAACAAAACCCGGAACATCTGCTAAAGCGATTGCGGGTAAATATGTTTGACAATTATTGTTTACAGTGACAGTGGTAACAGTTCACAAAATCAAACCCCATTTCTATTTGCAATGAAGCAGATGGGCCTACAGCAATCCATTTCACGGGCTGTCAGGAAGCTTCATTTCGAAGTTACTTTTATGTCTTTGCTTTGCCATTGCTCAAACGAAGCGTATTATTTGGGCTAATGATCGTTATCCATTTGCTAGGTCTCCAGTGAAGATACCCAGTGTTCATTGTGTCGTTTTGTATTAGCTTTTCAAGGTTCTCTCACTGCAAGTGTTTACAGTGGAATGGTGATTCCTTCCTTGAATCTGTGACTGTTTATCTAGGCACACATTCTGTTATATTTTTTAGGGTGGAATCTGTTTCACTTGAAAGCCCATCTCTGCAAAGACAATGATTTTTCTGTTTGTTTGGATGCAAAAGGAGTAGTAGCCTCCACGTTAGGGGCATTGGGGTGGTAACTTGTGAGTAATTTGATCAACAACACAAATTATTAATAGCAACTGCTTGTCATTCATCCTCCCACAGTGTTTCTCCTGCTATCTAGTCTGCTTCAACACTACACACCAAGGTACCAGCGATTATATGCACGCAAAGCACTCAGTTTGAATACCACGTGCAAAACCACAGTCCATAATACCAATAAATAGCAGTGGTTTTTGAAAGTAGGGTGGTGGTGTCATGGGGGCTTTTACGTCTCAGTATTTATCGATGTGACGGGAAGGGCAGGAAGAGGTGAGCGGCGTACACACATGAAGATGAACACATTATCTACCGTTACCGCTTGTCACTGTTCCTCCCCAACACTGTACATTCTAATGATGTTCAATCAAAATGTGTGAGGCATAATTAACCCCGGTCTCCCGTGCTCTAATTGACGCTTATTAGAGGGCCCGTGTGATTCCATGACAAACACAAGTAGAGGAGAGAGAGAGATGAGGAGAGAAAAGAGACCTGGGGAGAGAGGGAGAGAGAGAGGGGAGAGAGAGACCTGGGGAGAGAGGGAGAGAGATGGGAGAGAGAGAGGGAGAGAGAGACCTGGGAGAGAGGGAGAGAGAGAGGGGAGAGAGAGACCTGGGGAGAGAGGGAGAGAGAGAGGGGAGAGAGAGAGACCTGGGGAGAGAGGGAGAGAGGAGGGAGAGGAGAGAGAGACCGGGGAGATGAGAAGGAGAGAGAGAGAGAGAGAGAGAGAGAGAGAGTAGAGAGATGGGAAAGAGAGACCTGGGAAGAGAGAGGAGAGCGAGAGAGAAGGAGAGAGAGAGAGTTGAGAGATGGGAAAGAGAGACCTGGGAAGAGAGGGAGAGGAGAAGGAGAGAGATAGAGAGAGAGAGAGAGTGAGAGATGGGAAAAGAGAGACCTGGAAGAGAGAGGGAGAGCGAGAAGAGGAAAGAGTGCTCTGATTGGTAAGCAACGTTCGGAGCGATGTATAACGGGGTAACCACCACTTAATTATCAATGAGGTTTTAGCAACACTTTGAGAACCCCAGGGCACTATTTCCTCACAGTAATAGTAATGGGCTCTTTTAATGGAACTTGTGTTAAAACACAGTTGCTGCCGCTCGCTAGCTGCTTGTGTTTTGTCCCCACCAGTTGAAGCTGCCATGATCATTTGGGTGATTAGAAGGAGCGGAGGGCTCATTTTGATCATTTCGACGCCATGACTTTTGAAAGTGGCTGAAGGCCGTGGTGGTGGCATAGAGATACGCGGCTGCCGTGTGACGAGAGAGAGTGACGGTCAGTGGTTTCGTCACTGTGTACTTTATCTAGGGTCATTGGTTAAGTCAAGGCTCAAGGAGTAGTTTGACTTGCTGTCAGACACTGCCTATGTGGTGTTGAATTATATTATGCTAATGAGACAAGCATTTTAACTTCTGTATCCTGTCAAAACATGCATTTTCATCCTCTAGTTGCATGTACCACCAACCAGTTTGAAAACCTCTCTAATCTAACTGACTGACAGACTAGTCCACCATTCCCATTCACATCATCAGTACTTCCTGGTTTAGCTAGCCAACATCACACCACCATCCCCACTCAGCTCCTTTCACCACTCAATACCTCCCAGTAGATAAAGCTTGTTGTGACTGATCTTGCACACATACAGCCCACCTCACACTTGAGCATTGTAGCGATGCGGGCTCGGGAATGAGCCGTATCCAGCCTCTCATTTAGGGCACAATGCTGGAGGTGTGGGCTCGGGCCAGAGCTGAATGGGCTAGAGATGCATGGGCTGGGGATGGGGCTGAAGCTGGGTATGCGGCTGGTGACAAGGCACGGGCCTCCCAGGGCCAGGCGAGGCCCAATTTACCCACTTTGCTGGGGACCCTGTCATGAGGCTCCTGGGTGAGTTCGAGGGAATCAGGGAAACCCTCCTCCTTCAACGCTAGCTTGTGGATCTGGGTTAGCACATGCTAATCAGCCGGAATGGGATGATAAGTGTGTGATGACACAGCTATAGAGCTCCTTCTCCTCTCACTGCCTGGCTGTGTCAAAGACACGATGATGTCTCGATGGCCATGACATTTCAATGTCAATGGGCAGGCTAAGTTGGATTTATTGTGCAAGGATCGACTGAGACGTCAACAATTGTTTGTAAAGTTTATTAGGTAGGTGTGATTTAGTCATAGAGCATAGGGCAGGAAACCTTCAAACAGGACACAGAAAATAACAACCCAATGATAAATCACAATTTTCACACATCCAATTTGATGAATAATTGTGAAGACCCTTTTTGTTTGGATGGTAAATCTTATGTTTTCATAGTAACTTCATTAGGCTTAAAGTAATGTTTCAAGTGTTCATACCAAATAGTATTGACACGCTGTTCCACCATCTAAAGAATGGAAAAATCAAAGTTCTGTGTTTGACCCAAAAAAGTATCCGCCATTTTTAAAATGGCCTCTCACTTTTGAATCGGTTGTCAGGGAACTCTGACTGTCCCACAGTCAGTCAGACGTAGCAGGAGGGAGGAAGAAATACTTCTGACAATTCACTGGCATGAAAGCCAGCCCTCAAGCTAACAAATTCAGAGAGAAAATTACAGTTTTGCACATTTGTGTCAATATGCATGTCAAAAGGTAATTGTTGGAAATTGTTCTGCAACGTCAAGTCCTGTTGGAAGTGTTTAGCCTGTGGTTAGATCTCACTGTTTCTTCTACACTCAAGAGTCGAAGCACTCTCCCCTCCTGTATAAGTTTCCTCTAGTAAGATAATAATGTAGCAATTCGTCATAAACAGTTATTACACATTAATCAACCCCTTTCCCAGATACTGAAAATGATAATGAAATTTGAAATATAAAACACAACATGAAACAATTTCAACGATTTTATTGAGTTACAGTTCATATAAGAAGTCAGTCAATGAAATAAACTCATTAGGCCCTAATCTATGGATTTTACTCACTACTGGGCAGGTGTTCGCAGCCATGGGAGCCAGGCCCTGCCAATCAGAATACGTTTTTCCCCACAAAAGGCTTATTACAGACAGAAATACTCAGGTTCATCAGCTGTCTGGGTGGCTGGGTCTCAGATGATCGCGCAGGTTGAAGAAGCCAGATGTGGAGGTCCCTGGTCTGGTGTGGTTACACCTGGTCTGCGGTTGTGAGGCCGGTTGGACGTACTGCCAAATTCTCTAAAACAACGTTGGGAGGCGGCTTATGGTAGAAAAATTAACATTAAATATCTGGCAACAGCTCTGTTGGACATTCCTGCATTCAGCATGCCAATTGCTCGCTCCCTCAAACTTGAGACATCTGTCGCACTGTGTTGTGTGACAAAACTGCATATTTAGAGTGGCCTTTATTGTCCCCAGCAACAAAGTGCACCTGTGTAATGATCATGCTGTAGTAATTAGCTTCCTGATATGCCCACACCTGTCAGGTGGATGGATTTTCTTGGCAAAGTAGAAATGCTCACTCACAGGGATGTCAACAAAATGTATTCACAAAATTGGAAGAGAAATAAGCTTTTTGTGCTTTGGAACATTTCTGGGACTTTTATTTCATGAAACATGGGACCAACCCTTTACATGTTGCGTTTAGATTTCTGTTCAGTATATACCAAGTCATAAACAATTACAATTTGTTATAAGTACGTGCTTTATTTTCACGAGGTCTTTTTAGGAGTAGATGATTCAAAGTCATTGGACGAGTCACTCACTCTGGCCTCCTTTTGCACTGTTAGACAAACATAAGGTATTCTTTATGGTGCTAAACTCACTCATTCTGCTCATGTCTTTCCTACAGGGAACTAGAGGATCATCTTTATCTGCACAGACAGGAGAAATGATGAAGATGGTCATGAGAAGTATGACGACGATGAGGATAAAGATGACGATGATGATGGTGACGATGAAGAGGACAAAGAGGTAACCTAGTCAAGTGGCAAGGCCTCACCAGTGCTAATGTGAACAGGTTCTAATCTACAGCATAGGGAAGCATTCACAACATACACGGGAGAGAGCTAGACACACACAGCACCACCTTGGGCTGAGTCCACTCCACAGATTCACACAGCCCAGGTAGAGAGTGACTTGGAGTCTTCAGTGTAACGTTCATTCAGATTCAAGTGGGAATTCGTCTTGGGCTCAATCACAGAAACACAAACATGTATACAGAATGTCCAAACAACAAGGAAATAAAAGTCATTGGCAACGTGGAAAAAGACCAATTATGGAAAACATCAGTGGAATACATCAATATACTCTTCTCAATCGGCATTTAAAAGGGAAAGGGAGGATACCTAGTCTTTAGAGTGGAAATGACTGTGTAAAAGTGTTATAGGCCTATCTTACTGGAGGAAGTTTTAATCATCAACCTTAAAGGCAGAATGTTTCAAAATGAGCTCAGACAGAATGGTTGCTAAGCATTTTGTCTTATAGGTCCTTCTGACTGCTTTGGGGGGAAAGTCTGCATGTGTTTCTTCTCTGATCACATTTATCTTGTAACTTGCTAAACACCTGAGCAATTGCATTATTGTATTCCAAATACATGTATTTTTAAACTATCTTTGTGGATAATAAGAATCCGTGGACGTGGATTCTTATAACAGTGTATCTACATCCTTCAAATCCACCTAGTTATTTAGCAGAAGAAATAAGTAATTATCCAGGAAATGTGCAATAAGCCAAAAAGTAGAGATGTATTATGAAAAAAAGGATTGAGGGGGGGGAAACGAAAAAGCAGTATAGGCCAAGCCGTTGAGTTGATTACGTCTCAAGTGAAAGCTGCTCTCTTTCTCTGCG
>NW_021823272.1:40000-50281 GCF_901001165.1 Salmo trutta
AGTCAGGTACACATGCCTGTGGAGTGTAGCTTATGCATACCTGAGAGCATGCATACATGCGCGCGTTGTATTTCTGCATATTCGTGTATAGCCTATGCAATCAAGAGTGCATGGGAATATCTGATCAATATATTTATATATATTTACCATTTCGGAATAGGCTATTTAATAACAACTCGGGAACAGTACACAGCAGACACGTATTAATTATTATAGTGGAATCAAGTGTAATTGATGTAGCTGAAACCAGGGGTTACGGATTGAATTAGACAAATTCAGTTGGGTATTGCTGACTGCCTGTAAAATGTGCAGGCCTCTTCGTTGTTGTAAATTACTTTAGCTGTAAGGCATTATGTAAAAATAGTTCTACCTGTTTATGATCAAATTATGGCAGCATTTGTGTTAAAACGTATAGGCCTATGTAAATTACATGTTTGTATCAACGTAAACAAACGAAATAAATATATACTTTTTTTTTAACACTTTTTTAAAGAAATGGGGGCAATGGCATTTCCTGTATCATGCCTTGATAGGCAGGCCTATGGCCTATAGCTTTCGACAGCAGCCATTGTGATAGATATTTAGGCTATAATGCTTTCGTTTCGCTCTCAAAAACTGTTTTCATTTATTAAATAACATTAGCATTAATGACAAACGTAAGGGGCTTCCTAATACAAATGCATAAATAAGCATAGGATTGTTTTCCCTGTGACTATTTTCCTACGGAAGGAGCAGCCGGGTCTTCCTCTTTATGACTGAGCTATTGTGCCTGGGGTTAGGATCCCACACACAATCTGAGATGCAGCCAACAAAAACAGCCCTGACAGACCATGGCTCGCTTCACCTGCCACAGCACTGCATCGCAATTATGCCAAGGACGTGTACAGTTAGGCTCCATTCACCTTATTTGAAAACAGACTGTCTGGGTTAGAGAAAGAGAAGACGAAGCTAGAACGCTCTAGACTAGAACGTGACAGTGAAAAAGAGCTCTAGAGCACAGACAGCATCTTCATATACGTCCACAGACTCATGCATCACTATATTGATTTCGAGGTGCATGCCATCAATACACAATCCAAACTCAATTTGAATTAGGTTATGTAATGCAATGTTCCCATGGCCTTTTTGCACGTAAAACAAGGCTACATCTGGTGTATTAGCAGTAGCACACGTGATCATCTGCATGGATGACTTAAACGAAGCCTATGGGCTATACGGTAGAGATGTGACCAAAATAACAGATATCCACATTCCGACGTATTTGCCATATCAATTAACGTAATGCAGTTGAAATAAGTTATATTCCAACTGAACGCTGTCAAACAACACCAATAATTACAGACAGCCTAGTAGTAAAAAATATTTGATGCATATCTTAAAACAAACCAAAAAACAGAGTGGTAGGGAATGGCAAGTGCAATAACCTTCAACACAGCCGTGTACATCTCACTGATTTTAAACAACGGTTTCGCTTGAGGGCTGGCGCTTCACACACGCATCAAACACCAATGTATTCATTGTTTTCTGTGTCATTTGGCACGGTAAAAAGCTCCGCTGCGTTTTGAATGATCCTGTGCTATGAACTATGAGTTGAAAGTATATGTGTTTTTTTTTTTTTACTATAGCCTACTTGAGGGAAACAATGGGTTCAGCTGCTTATTGCAAGGAGCAATTGTCAGGGGACAGTTAAACGCAATTACTGTAACCGGGCTGAATAAAAAAAATTTGCCAAGAACAAAAATACACCCGGGCGTATATGAACCACTGAATAAAAAAATTAAAAGATATGAATACAAATCGACATGAAGCGTATCAAATATTTATTTTTTCTGGGCAACAAAGGACTATAATACATTGACAGGCATGGGAACTATTGCCAGCAGAGGTCTATACAATACAGCTAAAACCGCCTCCAATTTGGACATACAAGATATCAGGTGGTCCCAAATGTTTTGAATTTCTTCGAACATAAAAAAAATAATCTAAAGACAATATCCATTTATTGCTTTTATGGTGCTTCAAGGGAAGAACAAGAGGTGAGACGTATTCTGATTGGCACAACACATAAAATCTTGTATAAAAACAAGAAAGTAGAAACACAAAAGAGTTCTTATCAGGATATCGCGTATGCTCTTTTCAACAACAAAAAAAACGGAATAGAATAAGGATGATAGAGAGAAAAATTGAGGTTTATTTCTATTACATTTGTTCACTTGCTTCAATGTCGCCTCAACATGCTACAAGAGGGCTGAATTGAAATATCCCAGAGAAAAAAAATACCCCAAACTTCTGTTTTCTAAGAACCATAAAACCACATGAAGAACTAACCGAATATTTAAACCCACTAAAACAGGAGGCAACAGATAAATAAAAAATAAGTTTCAACAGACGCACCATATTTACAATTCCCATTAAATTACAGATAAATAAATATATACATACATGAACACAGATTCCCTTATATAACCGTGAATCGTGTTGAAAGTTCAAGTTGGTCATTTGGAGTGAGAGTCTGCAACTGAAGTCATGACATGTAAATGTGGATTTTTCAAAGTTTATTATTCACAATACTGATAAGAATTCATCCTCTTTTATCTTCTTTTGTCATACGGTTACAATCGTAAATGGAGATATAATGGTCGCTGGATTTCAGTCCCTTGCAGCTCATAAGAAGAGGGAGCAGGCCTACATAAAAAGTCCTCCATGTGGCAAAGACCTTTCTCTCTCTGGAGCTGTTCCTTTGCGCCTTTCAGCAATTTTTTTCTCATGAATTATGGTGGGCATCTTGCACGTCGCTTTCCGAAAATCCAAAGTTGAATGGTAGTAAAAACAAACATGTAAAATCATTGCGAGATCAGGAAGTGGCCAGTTTACTTGATCAATAGTATATATGTATTTATAATATTTATATTGGGCTTTCAGGTGAGAATCACTTTCTGTGCTTCTCGTCTTTGTCTCCGCCTTTAGTGCCACTGTCTGAGTGACTGTTGTTGTTCAGGTACATTTTGTCCATGGCTTTAATCGCCTCGGTCAGATAGTTCTGGAGAGCGGTGAGGGCCGCGCACATGGCCGGGGTCCCGAATCCGTGAGAAATGAGACTGAAATGGGTCAAGCAACTCTGAATCCCTGGCTCAAGAATAGGTTGTGGTCGAGAATTCCCCAAGGGAGTACGGTCCTGGGAAAGCAGGTCTGTGAACTCTTTGCATATTTGCCTAAAAGGGGAGACAATATATGTGTTAATTACAATCATAATTCCAGTCTGCCCTAATATAAATTCAGTGTAAAAGAGTTGGCTAAAAATGCTATTAATTTGATAGAATTGATATAGTTGTTAGCACAACATTAGTGTGGCCTATGGCATATTTGCTCAAAGTGACGTAGGCTATAGGCTACGTGTGATAGACCTACTGTAGTGTCAAAATGTTTTTATGCAGTGGGGAAAGGTTATGTTGGCGTAGAACCAGCTATGTGTCAATGCAAACGCAATCACAGCAAACAAAATGGTTGCGTGTGGATGAGGCCTGCTCAATCGACCGACCAATGACACAGTACACTCCAGTTTGGAAAGGCTAATATAGGCCAATTCGTCCACGTGTTTTATTTAATGCTCACGCACCACTGTAAACATGTTTGGCATGAATCAAATGAAAAGAGAGTTGGGATTTTAAATTCAGTTAGTTGACAGGGTGGAATTCCAAAAGTGTTTGTTCATTGAGCATTTTGTCGCGTGCATAACATCGGGTGGTGACTTCTCCGGCGCATTAGAAGCTAAAATAATTTGACTTTAGTCGATTCATTTTTATCCAATAATTTTTGTTGGTCAGTTGTAATGTGTCACATTCATTCAGAATGCAATTAATTAGTGGGAAAAAAAATACTACAATGTAACCCAAATAGCAATGCCATAAATGTAACACTTCTGAAATCCATGAAAAACCTATTAAAAAGCCTACAACAAACGACCATCCATTTGAGTTTGTGTTTGCAAACACTGTCGATGTAAACATGAGAATGACTTGAAAACATTTTTTTGGGGACATACGAAATGTGATAACATAACACTTACTTCGTTGCCAATAACATGTTTTTTCTTTGGACGTGTTCGTTTGGGTCGGAATGCTGGCGGGTATATTCAGCTACTGCTTTGGCTGGAAACTCTGTCTCGCATACATAACCAAAATCTCTGGCAAGATGCACTGCTTCGCCTAAGAAGGAAATAATGGATTGAGTGTATAATATATTGCTCTGAATTGGTGACATCAAATATAGACCAATTAACACTTCCACTTAACAGATGATTAATCTAATGAACGTCTTCGGCCAAAGAGAAGGCCTTATTTCCGTATCCATGTCTAAAGCAGTAGGCTATATAGCACCTGTAGCCTTTCTTCTTTCACATTATGGAACAAAATGAAATGTTATGAATACAAGTCAGGCACCATACGTCCTTTTGAGAGAAGAGTTCACTATCAGGGAAACACTACAAAAATATTACAAATAGCCTCATGTACAACACCATGACATCGATTAGCCATCCCTAAACATTATTGAAAGTCCAGCAGATAATAACATAGGAAAGCAATTTTAAAAGGCTATATACGTAAATCTCGCTCCGACATACTTTAGCTTTGAGAATTATAGGTTCATTCCATTGAGGTCTGCCTTTTTGTTGATTTTGGTTTTAATTTCCTGAAACAGTTGGGTTTTTACTGCGGGGCTTCCTGACATAAATCTCAACTCCAGAAGAACGCATGCGCGCCAATTATCGTCAAAGCTCAAGTCCAGTAAACTCCTTTGTCGTTTCCATAAAATGGAGCGGATCATATACAATAACAGCACTTCAGAAAAAAAGCATAGTCTCTTCACTAAATAACCGAGAGCCTTCACCCCCCTCACCCCCTCCCTCCCTTATCGCAAAGAATCATTTGTTCAGCCTCATTACCATACAGCACCAAATTTCAATGAAGCACAATGAATATTGCATTCAGTCTTCGGCTGTAATGATTAAGAGGAACCAATGAACCATCCCATGCTTTCACCTTTAAAACCCACAGCTCACCAAATACCACCGCGTTGAATAATAACGGTTCAACTTTGCAAGCAACATTTCTTTATTCAATAGCCAATGCCATCATCACAATACACCGTAAATGACTCATTTATATTATTTCATAGGCTCACAACATATAGTTCCTCCATAGGTCAGTTCCACTTCCATCACAGAGAAAGAACGAGCCCAGTGTAAATAATAGTAGACCAACACCAGTAGCTGTAGCCTAGTAGTGGCCTAGTAGTAGCCTAGGCCTACTGGTACTAGCTTAATAATAATAAACGCCTTCTAACAATGATCATGATAACAAGCCACTAAAATAAATCAATATAATAAATCAATCGATCCACTTCTGCCAGAGGTGAAACAGCTCCACACTCCCGCTAGACATAAATAAGCAAATGCCCATAACCCGGCTTCAACAGCGAGCCTAATTCATCTGGCACAAACTAGGCCAGCAAGGCTAACCGAGTCCTACCTCACAATGTAGTAAGTAGCCTAGCCTTAGGCCCATGCACTTTTACAAAGAGAGGATTGCACACGGGTAGGCTAAATACACAGGCCAATGTTGCGTAAAGCCTCTAGAATAATTACCATCATCATCTCTCTCAAAAATACACAGATATCCTTCATGCATTATTGGTCGGCCCAAATTACACTAACGTACTGATTTCAAATGTTCCCCCTGAAACCGTTCAAAAGCACCTGCTACCGGAACCGGAATTCAGATCATTTACAATGCAACTTACCTTCAACTAGTGACGTCAGCAGGGTAACGTTTGCAGCCTTGCGTCTACCTGCAGGTAGATTTAATCCAATTTTATCCAATTTCTCTCTGAGGGACCTTCCGCCATTCTTAGACTTGGCTCTGTGACAAGACAGTAAAAATAGGTTGCATGAATAGGCTAATTTATAAAATGGCATGTTCAATATTTATTCAACCCTCAATTGGACACACTATCTGATCCAAAAAGCGTTGAATGAATATTATTTAATCAAAGAGATAACTATCTATTTGGCATCGTGTTTCTTTCATGTGCTTCTGTAAATATATCGGTGTCTATAGGCCAGTTTGCGTGTCAATATGTCAACTCACTGAAACGGCTTTATTTTAGTAAATACACAATATACAGCCAAAATACTGGCTTTGCGTCTAGCTTAGAATCAATAGACCGAACATTACAGTAGTTTACTTTTGGTGTAGGCCTATGTGATGTGCTGAAACATGTGTTACAGGGTTGAGGGTAAGGCCAACAGTCCTACATTCATTTGTGGGCTACATTGCGAGAAAACAAATTCAGTGTGTGCGTAAAGTTAATATGGAATTTAACAGTCTGCCGTTCGGGCTGTTTTAAATGCAGGAGGTGTCACGCTTGGTCGATTTTAATTATTCGTGGGATAAAAAATGAGGAGAGACATTAAAGTCCGGCTCACCTTCTCAGCACCCCGCCCAGCAGTGACGCGTTGAGGCACTCAGGCGGCGAAAGTCGTCTCTGCACTTCCGCCACCGTGACCTTATACTTTGATGTGGAGCTAAGCAGAGACAATCGACCCGGAACAGAGCAGAACACTTCGTTGGGGTTTACCACACCGCCAAAAAGACCGTCCTTATTTATCCCAATGGTGGAGACATTGTTGTTCTTGGATAAAGAAACTGGACCTATGGAAAACAAAGACCAAGTTCAGTGAATCTCATTCAATGTAGACCCTTAACCATATGATATTAATATCAAACGGAGTGTGGGTGTAGAGGTTTACACAAAATTCTAACATTGCGTATAGGGTAGGCTAAGACAGGCCAAATCATAATGATAATATTAACACGAATCATAACATATTATATAAACAGGCCTAATAATAATATGAATAATAATTATGTATTGTTTTCTTGTTGGTGTTATTAGGTCTCTGCACAAAGGGCTAACCATTGCTAAAAACAATTTTATCGTATTTTAAGGCTTTGGTATAGGCCTATAGACCCTATATTTGTTTAGGGCTGGCTATATATTACATTTGACCTCTGAAACATGGCACATTTTTTGCAGACACACGCGCACTCTCTATGTTGCAATTGTACAATACACACCACACACACATCACGCTGAGAGAAGCTGATTTTCAAATATCCACGGTCCCCCTCAAAAATACATTCGCGCGTGTCATTTCTCTTTGCAGGGTTTACCGTTTTGTGTGCAGGAACCGGAGACAAAAGGACTAGCCTTTTGGATAGATCACTTGTGACATTAAGAGCTCAGGGGAGGCTAATAGAGACAATAGAAGCTAAACGAACTCTTGAGATTACTAATATAAGAAGCAATTATCATGCTGACGCGGAAAGAGCATCTCTCAAGATTCATCCTCAGCGCATCTAATTTGACTTGACAAAAGACTCTACATGGCGAGAGGAGTAACGTTCAACCTGACCATGAAGTTGGTCTCAGACGCCCGAAATTGTCTTACAGTATAGGAGAAAACAATTAAATTCACACGCAATAATGCTAGGCCCATCTATATAATGCAACACTGAACGCATTATTCCACAAACAACCGCAGCTATGTAAAACATTGATGGAATTGGACTCTATAAATGGTTTAGAGACCTTGCCTATTTTTGCAGGTTGAGATTTGTTCCACCTTGATGCAGGATGTGGTATCATCTTGATACTGAATACATACAGCATTAACAACTGTCATGTTAGATTTGCTCCTGAAGTGCAAAGAGAACTACTCACTGGACACAGACGTGACTTCAACGTCTAGTTTTGATTTACATTTGGTTGCGTTGTCATCTAAGGTGAATTGAACGTGAAATCAACAGAAAAAAGTAATTGGATTTAGGTTAAAAGTTGAGTAAAAAATACATATATAATATAATCTTCTGTTGATTACATCTTATGTTGATTACTTTTTTCAAATCCAATCAGTTTTCCACGTTGACATCATCGCATAGATTTTTGGGTTGAAATGACGTGGACAGTGGGTAGTCTATAGGCCTTTATACGATATCGAGCGAAAAGGATGCAACACATTAAAACCTATAGTATACAGCATAACCTATGTAGGGCATATTCGCATCTGACTACTTTGAAATGCTGACATTGGCCTTCATTGATTAAACATGTGCAGTTAGTTTGATGCACTCGAGCTCACGTATTAAAAAACACTGCGCATTAATCCATTTGGTTCAGTGAAGCCTTAGCTACCGCACCGAGCTCCCGAGTAGTGGTGGACTGGTGTGGTGTTCCGCTTGTGCAAACAGGCATGGCATCTCGAAGGAAATTGCTTACCTTTTTTAATTACAGTCTGGTCTGGGATGTGAATTCCTTGATCCTCAATATGCTGCAACACACAGATGCACAAACACTATTTAATAAAGAATACAATGGAATTAATCTTACATGTCATGCTGTTTGCAAAAGGCTGGCGTGTAGCCCACAATCAGACAATATGGGGGGCCTATAGGTTACCTGTTATTATTTTCAATAAAGGGGGAGGGTTATTGTCTATAGCTGTTGGGCAGGGTGCGTCGTGCACACCAGAAATAACGCCTCATAATCGTGACCTGATTCCATCCACAGATTGGCTACTTACGAATAACTATTAATTATATTAGGAATAACGGTGGTATTACAAGCCGTGCACGCTAATTAGAGATTAGGCCTTTGTTTTCAAAAAAACGAAATGCTTCCTGACTATAGATAGACCCTTTACTTATTCGATTTCTTGGTATTATCCGCTGAGCGATGGAACTTCATCTAAAACATGGTGCTCAGTTAATGTATAAAACTCCCGAGTGGACTGTTGTATTATTATAGCTCACAGACCCCCGCTCGTATCCGGACTTGAACGAGTCTTTTCAATGAGCACAATTCAATTAAATATGAAGGGAGGATATCCAGAATCGCGTCAAAAAATGACAGGGTATATGAATCGTGGTATCCCATCCATTTTGTGAGAGGGGTTTGAGATCAAATTATAGTCCTCAGAGCTGCAGTTTAGATGTGTTTAGTTTAGGGTAAGTGTTATTTATAACACCATGTATATTTTCAGTGGAGGGGGGGGTAAACAAATTATCTGTAATAAGGCTAATAACGTGCAAACACAGCTCGAAAATAGACTGAATAATCTATGCAAGTAGGCTTGTATAACATGTTTGACTCGAAGGCGTTTGTAAAATCAAATTGCGGTTGATACATTCATAAAAAGGCCTCTGTCAATTAAATTCAATTACGGACATCTTTTGCTATTTCTGCATTTATAAAATTGAGTCATAAAATGTAGGCCTTAACATTTAATACAGAGCTGCCAATTTACAGCAGCAAACTTTAATAGAAGGCTACGCGTGAAATAATCATTTCTAAATCGTAATTATAAAATAATAATAACAACAATTATTATGATAATATCAATAATGTGAAAGTAATAATGTAATAGTAATAATAATATAATTACCAAATAATGCTGAATTACCTGAACATCTTCTAAAGAGTGATGTATTCCATGGATTGGGATAGAATCTGAGAGTCCCGTATCGAGTCCGTGGCCCGACGGCAGGAGCACTTCTCTCCGATACTCTCTACAGAGCTGATGGGGCAAGCCGCGGTGCTGGTGCAGCAAACTACTCTCTTGACTCTGCCTCTGGCCCGGCCAGCCAGGGTGCTGTGGCTGCGGCTGAGCATGCAGGGAGTTGAGGGAGTAGGGGTCGTTGACGTGCGAGTAGGGGTCCTGAGACTGGGAGTAGATGGGCTGGTAGGGTGGGGGAAAGTACGGTGGCTGAAAGTCGGAGTTTGGGGTATGGGAGAGCGGAGGAGCACTATACGGAGACTGGCCCACGCCTCCCAGCTGAGGTAGTCTGGCTGTCCCATTGCTGGTACCGTCGTGACGATCCTGCAGAAAAAAAAGGAATCGGAGAAATTAAACCTATACACCAACCCTCCATTTTACCCGTTTTCACCGGGGCTTTTATGGACTGTCACCTACCATCAGAACTATTGCGTGTGTATCCAAATGTGTTGGTTGAAATTAAATAAACTATGGGCAATATTGAATTAAATCAGATCCCTGTTGAACGGATGAATAATAGCCTAATAATAATGATAGTAATACTAACGATAACAATAATAACAGTGATAATTATTCTAAGCCAATAATACACTCGTATTTGACCGTTTTCTAAAAATAAATAAATGAATAGGCCCACAGTTGGAATATTTCGATACTGATGTAAAATG
>NW_021823273.1:0-50001 GCF_901001165.1 Salmo trutta
TACCTCTAACACTAACCTTAACCTTAACCCTAACCTTAACCTTAACCCGTAACCCTTAACCTTAACCTTAACCCTAACCTTAACCCTAACCTTAACTGACCTGACCTTAACCTTAACCTTAACCCTAACCTTAACCTTAACCTTAACCCTAACCTTAACCCTAACCTTAACCCTAACTTAACCCTAACCTTAACCCTAACCTTAACCTTAACCTAAACCCTAACCATAACCTTAACCTTCATACGCTCCCGCTAGAACTCTGCGACCTGTACTGACTCCTGACCTGGGCGAAACAGCCCACGCCCCATCCTTATCCCTTTCCCGATTCTGGGTCCGTATCCCTATCCCCCCCCATCCTATCCCTGTCCTCCACCCTCAGACCTTTCCCAGACCCCCTGCTCCCCCTCCCCCAACAGACACAGAACCCCACATTATACCATTATCAGCACCTTCTCTGACGTAAACAGACTCCTTCACTCCAGACTGAAAGCCGCTTTCACCCAAACACAACGCACATTTCCCCCACTTCAGGAATTCAGACCCATATCAGCTTTCCGCAGAAACCCCAACTTAAGGGATCTCTTAATTTTTGCAAAATTTTCCAATAAACCCACTCCTAAACTACCCATTGAACAACAGTATTATAGACAACTTTCGCACATTCAAAATCCACATGCACAAACCTCCAGTCCTATCTCACAACTGATGACCATTCAAAGCACTAATATTGTCTATGCCATAACATGCACACTATGCCATAACATTTATATAGGAGAAACCGGTCACACAGTCTTGACACGCCTCAAACAGCACCTCTACACAATTGTAAAAACATTTTACAAACACACCTGGTCCAACACTTTCAAACCCATCCAACCACCTCCCTCCGTATTACCGGTCTGGAGATGAAATCCACCTGGACCACAGGCCAGAGGAAAGCGGCCGAATCCAGGTGGATTTCAAAACTTAATACTTTGGCTCCACTGGGCATGAACATTAAGGAATGATAGAAAACACTAATAGTGGGAGGGGGTGGGGAGCTAATTAAGAGGGCTGGAGGGGACCACTGGAACGAGGAGGAGGTTAAAATAATAAAAAAGAAGCATTTGATTGCTGAACCTGGTGGTGTCTTTTTTTGTATTTGGTGCTGAGTTTTATTATATTATACATTTTAACATGACAGGTGATTCCTTCATCTTATTTACTTGATTATTTATTCAACTTTTAAAGGAAATCCAATTTTTCTTTTTTAGTTGCCTATTGATCTGGTATGCATGTTTTAATGTGATTTTATATGAAATTTGGTTTAAGGTTAAACATTTTACTCCCAGGTGGTTTTTGGATGATTGTCCTCCTCCTACTTTTGAATTGTTGTGGATGGCCCCTCGGAGCGCTCAGTCTCTCATGCCCTCCCACTTTCTCCGGACCGGTAGGGGGTGCAATAGGCCCGTGCAACCTAAGGTTTGACACCAACACAAACATAAACCCTCTTAAACCTAACCTAGCCAGTGCCATCGCTCCCACTTATCGGCCCGGGACCCCGCAGAATAATCAGTACAACTCTTATTGCATGTTTTATTGTCACAGTTTTATTTCATACATTTTCTGTCCACCCCCTCTACGGTTACTTTAAGGACAAACTCTTGGTGAATTCTTTGCTTCAGACTCTACAGAAATCAAAGTTTTAAGCTTTTTTTATCCTGTAGATTTTTTTATATATATTCAATACACAAAGCTCCACCTATTGGCAAGATCAAACATACATTTACCATTCGCTCATGATAAAGGAAACATTGCACTCCAGAAAGCTGACTTACTAACAAGCTTCTGTAGGGATAAATTTTGACTGGAATGATACAAATCTTATTTATTTTATTAACTTTTTTTAACAGTTTTCTGGCTTTCTGGTTGATTGCTGCTGTTTTTTACAACCTAGCAAGTACCCCTCCTGATGGTAGTCACGGACAAAGACATGGATTCCATTCATGGTTTTTCCCTCCGTATAGACAGACCCATGATGCAACACCTACACAGATTTACATAACCGTACCCACTAGAACCCAGGTAGATTCGGCAGGCATTTTAGTGTATTTTATGATTCCTTTCCAGATAGATTTCCCTTCTATGCAGGTACATTCTATCCTATCGCAGGATAACTCTTATTTTTCAATTTTAGAACTTTTGATTATCTTAAATAGATCCTTAAAAAAGAACAATGGTGTGCTTTCTCACAATACCCAGATTGGATGGGAGAGAATCATTGTTCTTACAATATATATTGACTTTAATGTCTCCCCCTCCCCCTCCTTTTTTTTCTCTCTCTTATTTTTCCTTTATGTAGAGTTTTACTCTCTTTTCCCCTCTATTTTTTGATATTACTGGGTTCCCTTGGACTCTCAACCTATCATACTAGCTAATATCAGCCTAGGACCAATCAGACATTGACACATCAGCCTAAACATTCTTGACCTATGCCCTCTCAACCTAGCATACTAGCAAACACTTACTTAAGATCCAATCAGACTAGGACACATTAGAATTAGGACATATCACTCTTCCAAAAAGAATAACAGAGGCCAATATGAACCAATAGCCTTCGTGTAATTGGTTGAGAACCCTCCCCCCTTCCCTTTCAAATGGGATTTATATCCCTTCCTCAAAGACAGCTCTCCTTAGCCTCTGAAGAAGCATTATACATGCGAAACGTCAGGCTTTTTTTCCCTTTTCGTTTGACACAGTGAATTCATTGAAATTTGCTTTTTGAAAATTTGTATTATATTCTTTTAATAATAAAGGTACATTTTAATCCAGCTATTGGGAGGAAACAAGATACAACTTAAGAACTAACAACCGAAGACAACTGAAGAACCAACAACTGAAAACCTAAAAAGACAATCCAGAAATTAAGAAGATAAGAAGACAACGAACAACATAAGCTACCTGGGTCGCTCCCAGCCGACACAAAAAGGATAATGAATCCATAAATCTTTAAAGGAATCCACCACTTCAACGGTATAACAGTCAAATTGGTTGTAACATCCACCTGGGCTAATACCCCTCTTTTCAGGCTCTATCACCCACAGAAGGCGGTAAGCATAATTCAACAACCACCATCTTGTATGTGACTGAACATTAGCTGGGTTAAATATGCTTAGCAATGGATTCACTGTTTTGAACACCCTTCCGCAGGAGGGAGAGACAAACACCCACATTACAGTACAACACATAAGGCCTAACACACCTTCCACTCAACACACAACTAAAACCTACTTCAAACTGATACAAGCTATACACCACAAACAAATCATTGAACATGCACTCAACACTCAGACATTTCCAGTGGGGATGATGAAACAGGTCACTAAACTCACAGACTTTATTAAACCATCATCCCCCAACATAGAGACAAAGCAGAAAGTAGCTGATAATACAAAAAATTGGATGTCAGCAAATATGCATATCTTGCATGAACATTACCAGGCAATACTAAACACTCTATCCCCTACAGGCTTTCCGTTTAACAATAGTGCCTTCCAGACAGCAGTTCGTTGGGCCCAACACAGGTACAAGCACAAATTACGTGACAGTACAGTCCCCATAGTGCAATCACTGTTAGAGGACCCACCATCCACTAGTGCTTCAGAACCAGTAACCAGGGTTCATTCCCTTTCTCCTATCACAACCCCCGAGACTGAAAATAACCCAGTTTTAGTACAGGCCAGACGATCTACTCCAGCCTCAGCCTCACGTCCCACAGCCAGAGCCAAGACAAGCTTACCAACTTTAGGGTCTTCCCCACACGTCCTAGCCGAGACACTACCATCCACTCTGGCATCCAGGCTGACTCAATCCCCCTTAGTAAGGGTACAACGACCAGCACCGAGACTTGGAGCTATTAAAGCACCAACTTTGTCCCCTAGGTCTGTCAGTAACAAACCAACATCTTCTCCAGGTTTGGTTTTGCCCTCAAGGGGAACTGTTTCCATACCCGTAGCTTCGACATTGATTAAGGCTCCAGATAACATACCGCCCATACCCTCCCCAACTCCTAATAGGGTCACTCTTGCCTACCCCCAGTTCACTTCCCCACCACCTGACCTTGATGAATTCATAGTAGACTTTGAACTTAGAGAGGAAGAATTTCCCACTCTCCAGTCAATTATGGTACAGACAAAGCACACCATAGCCCAGACCAAGACCATCACAGTCCAGGCGCAGGTGATACACAGACCCTGCAGCCAACTTGACTCCTGGAGTGCCCCCACATTGACTAGAGCAATGGAGACCGCACAACCACCCCAAACACCAATTATCAGCAATGTAGCGATTCAATCCGATCTAAACATTTCTGACCTCTCTGGGTCAGAAACTAACATTTCCACTCTTGCTCCCACAGAGGCTCAACCAAATATACACCCTAACCCTGCTGAGGCGGTGATTATGGAAAGAGGAGTAAAGGTGGAAAAAGTTGTGATGATGGGAGAAAACAAAGGGAAAATCAATCCCAACAGTTTCCTGTCTGAACCTTCCCCAATACTTACCTCTCCACACACCAGATACCTCTTACCCACCCCACTTAGTCTGTCTCCAAAAAATAGGGTTCTTTCAGAGCCAACTGTGAGACTCTCCCCTCTGCCTTCACCTAGACACTCTACCCCAACATCCCCAGCCACCCCCCCATTCTTGTACCAGCCAACTAGACATGATATGACCAATAGAAAAATTTATGACTGGAAAATAAAATCTCTCAAACCGATTGCCATCATTGGAGATTCAAACTTGAAAAGAATACCCTACCATCCGTACAAACACATCCAAATTGACAGTTATCCTGGAGCACAGTTCCACCACATTACTGGGGTATTGGCAAAATCTACCCCAAATCCTAACACCAAGGTGGTTGTGCTGTCTCTGGGCCTGAACAACAAAGATCAAACACAGAAACAAACACCCATAGGACAACTGCAATCACTCCACAGTAAAGCAACAGTGATGTATCCCAATGCAACCATTTACTTCCCCATCATTAACTACTCTCCTCACCTGTCAGAGAAACAACAAACCATGTTGAAATATATTAATTCACACATCGCCACACACTACAACCCCCTATTAGAAATCCACCATTTAGATTTCCACACAGAGAAAGATAACATACACTGGACACCAGACACAGGGGCAAAAATACTCCAACATTGGATGGAACAGCTAAAATAGTGGGGGAGGGTATGCCTACATCACAGCCCCTCCACCAAGACACAAACATCCTTAATCTTTCATCCACATTCCACTTATCACCTTCTGAGACTCGGCTGCTGGAGAGGGGACTCACTTTTATCCCCACACCACTGCATTCGGACTATGGGGACCTCCAGAGGGACATCTACAGGTATCATAGAGCTCTGAAGCTCTTGGACCACTTTGATTATACATCGGATTACCAAACCCTACCATTCACAGCTCCATCCAGATGGGAACCAAAATCACAGACAATATCAGCACCCATTAGGAAACTCATTAAAACCAACACACACATCATCAGAGAATTCCATACCGCCACCATAACTTCACAGCAGAATATCACAGTAGAAGAAAGACAAGCCATAGCTAAATTAAGGAAACACAAACATATAACCATAAAACCAGCAGACAAAGGCTCAAAGATAATTATTATGGACAACCAACAGTACCTCTTTGAAGCCCACCGCCAACTCTCTAACACACAACACTATACTTCTATCCCTGCTTCTACACAGATCCAGACACAAATAAAAATTAGACAGATAATATCAGATCTTTATAAAAATAAATACATTACATATAGACAAAAGGAATATCTAGATGGACCAGACTTACCCAGACAGAGACTCTTCTATCTCCTCCCTAAGATACATCAAACACCAGATACCTGGACAGTCCCTTTTGAGGTCCCGAAGGGAAGACCTATTGTGTCGGACTGTGGGAGTGAGTCCTCGCCAGCAGCGGAGTTTATTGACTACTTCCTCAACCCCATTTCACAAAGGCACCCCAGCTACCTGAAGGACACATACCACTTCATAGACACTCTTCACAACATTCCAGTCCCAGCAAATGCATACCTTTTCACCATAGATATAGATTCTCTTTACACTAACATAGATATCTTGTCAGGTTTAGCAGCAGTGAAATCTGCACTCCGGAGATACCCAGATCCAGACAGACCAGACTCACACCTCCTACAGCTTCTAGAACTTGGATTAAGAAACAATGACTTCACATTCAATAATAAACACTACTTACAGATTCATGGGACGGCAATGGGTAAAAAGTTTGCCCCAGCCTATGCTAATATTTATATGGCTGACTGGGAGTTGACAGCCTTAGATAAATGCCCATTGCGTCCCATGTTTTATAGACGATACCTGGATGATATCTTCGGAGTGTGGGAACACGATCTGGTACATTTCAAAACGTTCATCGAAATACTCAATAATCATCATCCGACCATAACTGTTAAATATGTCATTCACCAACATACAATCAACTTCCTGGATACAACAATATTCTTTCCAGATACTGACACACACATAGTCTCTTTACAAACAAAAGTATACTTTAAAGACACAGACACACATGCCTTACTTCACAAGTCCAGTTATCACCCAAAACATACATTCACTGGTATTGTAAAATCACAACTCATTCGATTCCATAGACTATGTACACAACAGAAAGACTTTCATCTAGCCACACAGACTCTTTTTAGTGCACTGAGGAAGAGGGGATATTCAAAGAGATCACTGAGGTACATAAAGGCTAACACACTGGCGGGCTTCCCCCAAAACAGATTGCCTGATCCTCCTAACCCTACCTCTAACACTAACCTTAACCTTAACCCTAACCTTAACCTTAACCCTAACCCTAACCTTAACCCTAACCTTAACCCTAACCTTAACCCTGACCTTAACCTTAACCTTAACCCTAACCTTAACCTAACCTTAACCCTAACCTTAACCCTAACCTTAACCCTAACCTTAACCCTAACCTTAACCCTAACCTTAACCTTAACCCTAACCCTAACCATAACCTTAACCTTCATAACGCTCCCGCTAGAACTCTGGACCTGGTACTGACTCCTGACCTGGGCGAACAGCCCACGCCCATCCTTATCCCTTTCCCGATTCTGGGTCCGTATCCCTATCCCCCCCATCCTATCCCTGTCCTCCACCCTCAGACCTTTCCCAGACCCCCTGCTCCCACTCCCCCAACAGACACAGAACCCCACATTATACCCATTATCAGCACCTTCTCTGACGTAAACAGACTCCTTCACTCCAGACTGAAAGCCGCTTTCACCCAAACACAACGCACATTTCCCCCACTTCAGGAATTCAGACCCATATCAGCTTTCCGCAGAAACCCCAACTTAAGGGATCTCTTAATTTTTGCAAAATTTTCCAATAAACCCACTCCTAAACTACCCATTGAACAACAGTATTATAGACAACTTTCGCACATTCAAAATCCACATGCACAAACCTCCAGTCCTATCTCACAACTGATGACCATTCAAAGCACTAATATTGTCTATGCCATAACATGCACACTATGCCATAACATTTATATAGGAGAAACCGGTCACACAGTCTTGACACGCCTCAAACAGCACCTCTACACAATTGTAAAAAACATTTTACAAACACACCTGGTCCAACACTTTCAAACCCATCCAACCACCTCCCTCCGTATTACCGGTCTGGAGATGAAATCCACCTGGACCACAGGCCAGAGGAAAGCGGCCGAATCCAGGTGGATTTCAAAACTTAATACTTTGGCTCCACTGGGCATGAACATTAAGGAATGATAGAAAACACTAATAGTGGGAGGGGGTGGGGAGCTAATTAAGAGGGCTGGAGGGACCACTGGAACGAGGAGGAGGTTAAAATAATAAAAAAGAAGCATTTGATTGCTGAACCTGGTGGTGTCTTTTTTTGTATTTGGTGCTGAGTTTTATTATATTATACATTTTAACATGACAGGTGATTCCTTCATCTTATTTACTTGATTATTTATTCAACTTTTAAAGGAAATCCAATTTTTCTTTTTTAGTTGCCTATTGATCTGGTATGCATGTTTTAATGTGATTTTATATGAAATTTGGTTTAAGGTTAAACATTTTACTCCCAGGTGGTTTTTGGATGATTGTCCTCCTCCTACTTTTGAATTGTTGTGGATGGCCCCTCGGAGCGCTCAGTCTCTCATGCCCTCCCACTTTCTCCGGACCGGTAGGGGGTGCAATAGGCCCGTGCAACCTAAGGTTTGACACCAACACAAACATAAACCCTCTTAAACCTAACCTAGCCAGTGCCATCGCTCCCACTTATCGGCCCGGGACCCCGCAGAATAATCAGTACAACTCTTATTGCATGTTTTATTGTCACAGTTTTATTTCATACATTTTCTGTCCACCCCCTCTACGGTTACTTTAAGGACAAACTCTTGGTGAATTCTTTGCTTCAGACTCTACAGAAATCAAAGTTTTAAGCTTTTTTTATCCTGTAGATTTTTTTTATATATATTCAATACACAAAGCTCCACCTATTGGCAAGATCAAACATACATTTACCATTCGCTCATGATAAAGGAAACATTGCACTCCAGAAAGCTGACTTACTAACAAGCTTCTGTAGGGATAAATTTTGACTGGAATGATACAAATCTTATTTATTTTATTAACTTTTTTTAACAGTTTTCTGGCTTTCTGGTTGATTGCTGCTGTTTTTTACAACCTAGCAAGTACCCCTCCTGATGGTAGTCACGGACAAAGACATGGATTCCATTCATGGTTTTTCCCTCCGTATAGACAGACCCATGATGCAACACCTACACAGATTTACATAACCGTACCCACTAGAACCCAGGTAGATTCGGCAGGCATTTTAGTGTATTTTATGATTCCTTTCCAGATAGATTTCCCTTCTATGCAGGTACATTCTATCCTATCGCAGGATAACTCTTATTTTTCAATTTTAGAACTTTTTGATTATCTTAAATAGATCCTTAAAAAAGAACAATGGTGTGCTTTCTCACAATACCCAGATTGGATGGGAGAGAATCATTGTTCTTACAATATATATTGACTTTAATGTCTCCCCCTCCCCCTCCTTTTTTTTCTCTCTCTTATTTTTCCTTTATGTAGAGTTTTACTCTCTTTTCCCCTCTATTTTTTGATATTACTGGGTTCCCTTGGACTCTCAACCTATCATACTAGCTAATATCAGCCTAGGACCAATCAGACATTGACACATCAGCCTAAACATTCTTGACCTATGCCCTCTCAACCTAGCATACTAGCAAACACTTACTTAAGATCCAATCAGACTAGGACACATTAGAATTAGGACATATCACTCTTCCAAAAAGAATAACAGAGGCCAATATGAACCAATAGCCTTCGTGTAATTGGTTGAGAACCCTCCCCCCTTCCCTTTCAAATGGGATTTATATCCCTTCCTCAAAGACAGCTCTCCTTAGCCTCTGAAGAAGCATTATACATGCGAAACGTCAGGCTTTTTTTCCCTTTTCGTTTGACACAGTGAATTCATTGAAATTTGCTTTTTGAAAATTTGTATTATATTCTTTTAATAATAAAGGTACATTTTAATCCAGCTATTGGGAGGAAACAAGATACAACTTAAGAACTAACAACCGAAGACAACTGAAGAACCAACAACTGAAAACCTAAAAAGACAATCCAGAAATTAAGAAGATAAGAAGACAACGAACAACATAAGCTACCTGGGTCGCTCCCAGCCGACACAAAAAGGATAATGAATCCATAAATCTTTAAAGGAATCCACCACTTCAACGGTATAACAGTCAAATTGGTTGTAACATCCACCTGGGCTAATACCCCTCTTTTCAGGCTCTATCACCCACAGAAGGCGGTAAGCATAATTCAACAACCACCATCTTGTATGTGACTGAACATTAGCTGGGTTAAATATGCTTAGCAATGGATTCACTGTTTTGAACACCCTTCCGCAGGAGGGAGAGACAAACACCCACATTACAGTACAACACATAAGGCCTAACACACCTTCCACTCAACACACAACTAAAACCTACTTCAAACTGATACAAGCTATACACCACAAACAAATCATTGAACATGCACTCAACACTCAGACATTTCCAGTGGGGATGATGAAACAGGTCACTAAACTCACAGACTTTATTAAACCATCATCCCCCAACATAGAGACAAAGCAGAAAGTAGCTGATAATACAAAAAATTGGATGTCAGCAAATATGCATATCTTGCATGAACATTACCAGGCAATACTAAACACTCTATCCCCTACAGGCTTTCCGTTTAACAATAGTGCCTTCCAGACAGCAGTTCGTTGGGCCCAACACAGGTACAAGCACAAATTACGTGACAGTACAGTCCCCATAGTGCAATCACTGTTAGAGGACCCACCATCCACTAGTGCTTCAGAACCAGTAACCAGGGTTCATTCCCTTTCTCCTATCACAACCCCCGAGACTGAAAATAACCCAGTTTTAGTACAGGCCAGACGATCTACTCCAGCCTCAGCCTCACGTCCCACAGCCAGAGCCAAGACAAGCTTACCAACTTTAGGGTCTTCCCCACACGTCCTAGCCGAGACACTACCATCCACTCTGGCATCCAGGCTGACTCAATCCCCCTTAGTAAGGGTACAACGACCAGCACCGAGACTTGGAGCTATTAAAGCACCAACTTTGTCCCCTAGGTCTGTCAGTAACAAACCAACATCTTCTCCAGGTTTGGTTTTGCCCTCAAGGGGAACTGTTTCCATACCCGTAGCTTCGACATTGATTAAGGCTCCAGATAACATACCGCCCATACCCTCCCCAACTCCTAATAGGGTCACTCTTGCCTACCCCCAGTTCACTTCCCCACCACCTGACCTTGATGAATTCATAGTAGACTTTGAACTTAGAGAGGAAGAATTTCCCACTCTCCAGTCAATTATGGTACAGACAAAGCACACCATAGCCCAGACCAAGACCATCACAGTCCAGGCGCAGGTGATACACAGACCCTGCAGCCAACTTGACTCCTGGAGTGCCCCCACATTGACTAGAGCAATGGAGACCGCACAACCACCCCAAACACCAATTATCAGCAATGTAGCGATTCAATCCGATCTAAACATTTCTGACCTCTCTGGGTCAGAAACTAACATTTCCACTCTTGCTCCCACAGAGGCTCAACCAAATATACACCCTAACCCTGCTGAGGCGGTGATTATGGAAAGAGGAGTAAAGGTGGAAAAAGTTGTGATGATGGGAGAAAACAAAGGGAAAATCAATCCCAACAGTTTCCTGTCTGAACCTTCCCCAATACTTACCTCTCCACACACCAGATACCTCTTACCCACCCCACTTAGTCTGTCTCCAAAAAATAGGGTTCTTTCAGAGCCAACTGTGAGACTCTCCCCTCTGCCTTCACCTAGACACTCTACCCCAACATCCCCAGCCACCCCCCCATTCTTGTACCAGCCAACTAGACATGATATGACCAATAGAAAAATTTATGACTGGAAAATAAAATCTCTCAAACCGATTGCCATCATTGGAGATTCAAACTTGAAAAGAATACCCTACCATCCGTACAAACACATCCAAATTGACAGTTATCCTGGAGCACAGTTCCACCACATTACTGGGGTATTGGCAAAATCTACCCCAAATCCTAACACCAAGGTGGTTGTGCTGTCTCTGGGCCTGAACAACAAAGATCAAACACAGAAACAAACACCCATAGGACAACTGCAATCACTCCACAGTAAAGCAACAGTGATGTATCCCAATGCAACCATTTACTTCCCCATCATTAACTACTCTCCTCACCTGTCAGAGAAACAACAAACCATGTTGAAATATATTAATTCACACATCGCCACACACTACAACCCCCTATTAGAAATCCACCATTTAGATTTCCACACAGAGAAAGATAACATACACTGGACACCAGACACAGGGGCAAAAATACTCCAACATTGGATGGAACAGCTAAAATAGTGGGGGAGGGTATGCCTACATCACAGCCCCTCCACCAAGACACAAACATCCTTAATCTTTCATCCACATTCCACTTATCACCTTCTGAGACTCGGCTGCTGGAGAGGGGACTCACTTTTATCCCCACACCACTGCATTCGGACTATGGGGACCTCCAGAGGGACATCTACAGGTATCATAGAGCTCTGAAGCTCTTGGACCACTTTGATTATACATCGGATTACCAAACCCTACCATTCACAGCTCCATCCAGATGGGAACCAAAATCACAGACAATATCAGCACCCATTAGGAAACTCATTAAAACCAACACACACATCATCAGAGAATTCCATACCGCCACCATAACTTCACAGCAGAATATCACAGTAGAAGAAAGACAAGCCATAGCTAAATTAAGGAAACACAAACATATAACCATAAAACCAGCAGACAAAGGCTCAAAGATAATTATTATGGACAACCAACAGTACCTCTTTGAAGCCCACCGCCAACTCTCTAACACACAACACTATACTTCTATCCCTGCTTCTACACAGATCCAGACACAAATAAAAATTAGACAGATAATATCAGATCTTTATAAAAATAAATACATTACATATAGACAAAAGGAATATCTAGATGGACCAGACTTACCCAGACAGAGACTCTTCTATCTCCTCCCTAAGATACATCAAACACCAGATACCTGGACAGTCCCTTTTGAGGTCCCGAAGGGAAGACCTATTGTGTCGGACTGTGGGAGTGAGTCCTCGCCAGCAGCGGAGTTTATTGACTACTTCCTCAACCCCATTTCACAAAGGCACCCCAGCTACCTGAAGGACACATACCACTTCATAGACACTCTTCACAACATTCCAGTCCCAGCAAATGCATACCTTTTCACCATAGATATAGATTCTCTTTACACTAACATAGATATCTTGTCAGGTTTAGCAGCAGTGAAATCTGCACTCCGGAGATACCCAGATCCAGACAGACCAGACTCACACCTCCTACAGCTTCTAGAACTTGGATTAAGAAACAATGACTTCACATTCAATAATAAACACTACTTACAGATTCATGGGACGGCAATGGGTAAAAAGTTTGCCCCAGCCTATGCTAATATTTATATGGCTGACTGGGAGTTGACAGCCTTAGATAAATGCCCATTGCGTCCCATGTTTTATAGACGATACCTGGATGATATCTTCGGAGTGTGGGAACACGATCTGGTACATTTCAAAACGTTCATCGAAATACTCAATAATCATCATCCGACCATAACTGTTAAATATGTCATTCACCAACATACAATCAACTTCCTGGATACAACAATATTCTTTCCAGATACTGACACACACATAGTCTCTTTACAAACAAAAGTATACTTTAAAGACACAGACACACATGCCTTACTTCACAAGTCCAGTTATCACCCAAAACATACATTCACTGGTATTGTAAAATCACAACTCATTCGATTCCATAGACTATGTACACAACAGAAAGACTTTCATCTAGCCACACAGACTCTTTTTAGTGCACTGAGGAAGAGGGGATATTCAAAGAGATCACTGAGGTACATAAAGGCTAACACACTGGCGGGCTTCCCCCAAAACAGATTGCCTGATCCTCCTAACCCTACCTCTAACACTAACCTTAACCTTAACCCTAACCTTAACCTTAACCCTAACCCTAACCTTAACCCTAACCTTAACCCTAACCTTAACCCTGACCTTAACCTTAACCTTAACCCTAACCTTAACCTTAACCTTAACCCTAACCTTAACCCTAACCTTAACCCTAACCTTAACCCTAACCTTAACCCTAACCTTAACCTTAACCCTAACCCTAACCATAACCTTAACCTTCATAACGCTCCCGCTAGAACTCTGGACCTGGTACTGACTCCTGACCTGGGCGAACAGCCCACGCCCATCCTTATCCCTTTCCCGATTCTGGGTCCGTATCCCTATCCCCCCCATCCTATCCCTGTCCTCCACCCTCAGACCTTTCCCAGACCCCCTGCTCCCACTCCCCCAACAGACACAGAACCCCACATTATACCCATTATCAGCACCTTCTCTGACGTAAACAGACTCCTTCACTCCAGACTGAAAGCCGCTTTCACCCAAACACAACGCACATTTCCCCCACTTCAGGAATTCAGACCCATATCAGCTTTCCGCAGAAACCCCAACTTAAGGGATCTCTTAATTTTTGCAAAATTTTCCAATAAACCCACTCCTAAACTACCCATTGAACAACAGTATTATAGACAACTTTCGCACATTCAAAATCCACATGCACAAACCTCCAGTCCTATCTCACAACTGATGACCATTCAAAGCACTAATATTGTCTATGCCATAACATGCACACTATGCCATAACATTTATATAGGAGAAACCGGTCACACAGTCTTGACACGCCTCAAACAGCACCTCTACACAATTGTAAAAAACATTTTACAAACACACCTGGTCCAACACTTTCAAACCCATCCAACCACCTCCCTCCGTATTACCGGTCTGGAGATGAAATCCACCTGGACCACAGGCCAGAGGAAAGCGGCCGAATCCAGGTGGATTTCAAAACTTAATACTTTGGCTCCACTGGGCATGAACATTAAGGAATGATAGAAAACACTAATAGTGGGAGGGGGTGGGGAGCTAATTAAGAGGGCTGGAGGGACCACTGGAACGAGGAGGAGGTTAAAATAATAAAAAAGAAGCATTTGATTGCTGAACCTGGTGGTGTCATTTTTTGTATTTGGTGCTGAGTTTTATTATATTATACATTTTAACATGACAGGTGATTCCTTCATCTTATTTACTTGATTATTTATTCAACTTTTAAAGGAAATCCAATTTTTCTTTTTTAGTTGCCTATTGATCTGGTATGCATGTTTTAATGTGATTTTATATGAAATTTGGTTTAAGGTTAAACATTTTACTCCCAGGTGGTTTTTGGATGATTGTCCTCCTCCTACTTTTGAATTGTTGTGGATGGCCCCTCGGAGCGCTCAGTCTCTCATGCCCTCCCACTTTCTCCGGACCGGTAGGGGGTGCAATAGGCCCGTGCAACCTAAGGTTTGACACCAACACAAACATAAACCCTCTTAAACCTAACCCTAACCCTAACCCTAACCCCTAACCCTAACCCTAACCCTAACCCTAACCCCTAACCCTAACCCTAACCCTAACCCACACACTGGACACACACACACACTGGACACACACACACACACACTGGACACACACGTACACTGGACACACACACACAAACACATTCTGGACACACACACACACACACACACTGAAACATACACACTGAAACACACACACACACACTTACTGGACACACACACATACTCACTGGACACACACACACACACACACACACACACACACACTGGACACACACAATGGACACAGACACACACACTAGGCACACACACACACGCTGGCCACCCACTCAAACTGGACAAACACCCATACACACAAACACTGGGCAAACACACTGGACACACACACACAAACACTGGAATGACATACACACACTCACTCAAACGGACATACAAACACACTGGACACACACACACACACACACTGGACACACACACACACTGGACACACACACACACTGGACACACACACACACTGGACACACACACACACACTGGTCACACACAAACACACTGGACACACACACACACACACACACTGGACCCACTAGATAAACACACACAATGGACACACACACTCACTGGACACACACACTCACTGGACACACACTGACACACACACTGACACACACACGCTTGACACACACACGCTTGATACACACACACAAACACACTGGATACACACACACAAACACACTGGATACACACACACACACACACACTGGATACACACACACACACACTGGATACACACACACACACTGGATACACACACACAAACACACTCTGGACACACACACACACACTGACACACATAACACTGAAACACACACAATTGACAAACACACACTGGACACTCACACGTGTTAAATCAGTTTCTGGACCACAGGTTCTAGAACAGCTTCTATCCCAGTTCTATCTGCCTGTTAAATCAGTTTCTGGACCACAGGTTCTAGAACAGCTTCTATCCCAGTTCTATCTGCCTGTTAAATCAGTTTCTGGACCACAGATTCTAGAACAGCTTCTATCCCAGTTCTATCTGCCTGTTAAATCAGTTTCTGGACCACAGGTTCTAGAACAGCTTCTATCCCAGTTCTATCTGCCTGTTAAATTAGTTTCTGGACCACAGGTTCTAGAACAGCTTATATCCCAGTTCTATCTGCCTGTTAAATCAGTTTCTGGACCACAGGTTCTAGAACAGCTTCTATCCCAGTTCTATCTGCCTGTTAAATCAGTTTCTGGACCACAGGTTCTAGAACAGCTTCTATCCCAGTTCCATCTGCCTGTTAAATCAGTTTCTGGACCACAGGTTCTAGAACAGCTTCTATCCCAGTTCTATCTGCCTGTTAAATCAGTTTCTGGACCACAGATTCTAGAACAGCTTCTATCCCAGTTCTATCTGCCTGTTAAATCATAAACCTAAACTGTTGTCATCAGACTATTACAACATGACTGAACTTTTTGGTTCCTTTTCTGATCTTTTACCACTTTGCATGTTTTATGATATATTTTACTGTTTGTGTTTGTACCACAGGAGGTTGGTGGGACCTTATTTAGGGAGGACAGGCTTGTAATGGCTGGAGTGGAATAAGTGGAATGGTATCAAACACGTGGTTTCCATGTGTTCCATTTCATTCACTCTGTTCCAGACATTATTATGAGCCGTCCTCCCCTCAGCAGCCTCCTCTGGTATGTACTGTCCTGTATGTGAGAGAGATCCAACAAGGAATTACAATGTATGTATTACTTTTAATACCTGCAAATGACAAATAAACTACTGGAACTCCTTATGAATGTCTGCAGCCGTCAAGAGGTGAAAATATTACAGGAATATTCAGCAAAATGTTGATGAAGACGTCACCCGATCCACCCAAAACAACATGCAGTCTTTCCACAAGACTCGCATGAAGTTATAGTGTGACGTTATGAGTCGACGTTAAAGTAACATTCTCAGAACATACTGCACTTGTTTTATCCGGTTTTAGATGTATCCTCTGTTTAAACATTTCAACTCTTACAATAACACTTAAAATACCAATGTGATAATTTCTTGTCTTTTATGTTGGAAAAACAAATTGTACAATTATATGTGGACATACGCTCCATAGTTGTACAAGTATACATGGTTATATTGTACTTTTCATAATAAAACATACTTGAAACAAGAAAAAGCATGTTAATTGTGAAAACAATTTCGTTATTCATTTTTACATTGCTTCTCCCTGTCTCATGTTGACGTTTGTCATGAATCTTGACCTGGAAGCAGAACTGTGCGATTTTCTAATAGATATGTCAGCTGCAAAGTCAGAATTGGCTGTGGAAAATAATGTTGTTTTATGGTCTTAATTTAAGGGAAGGATTAGCAGTGTGGTTAGGGTTGAGGTTAGGATTAAAATTGGATTGTATTACTTTGTGCCTGTGCCAGCTTGGTAATACTTTGCTTAACTGCCTCCAGGGCAAGATTCATGACAATAAATGCCAACCTGCCTCCAGGGCAAGATTCATGACAATAAATGCCAAGCTGCCTCCAGAACAAGATTCATGACAATAAATGCCAATCTGCCTCCAGAACAAGATTCATGACAATAAATGCCAACCTGCCTCCAGGGCAAGATTCATGACAATAAATGCCAACCTGCCTCCAGAACAAGATTCATGACAATAAATGCCAATCTGCCTCCAGAACAAGATTAATGACAATAAATGACAACCTGCCTCCCAGTCGTCCCTTCCTTATCTTTACAAGGCTGCAGAACCTGCAAGCTAGTGATGTGGGGGTTCTCTCATAACCCTCAGTCCCCAGGTGGGTAGATGGCAGGTTGAATAAAGAGAAGCTAGTGATGTGGGGGTTCTCTCATAACCCTCAGTCCCCAGGTGGGTAGATGGCAGGTTGAATAAAGAGAAGCTAGTGATGTGGGGGTTCTCTCATAACCCTCAGTCCCCAGGTGGGTAGATGGCAGGTTGAATAAAGAGAAGCTAGTGATGTGGGGGTTCTCATAACCCTCAGTCCCCAGGTGGGTAGATGGCAGGTTGAATAAAGAGAAGCTAGTGATGTGGGGGTTCTCTCATAACCCTCAGTCCCCAGGTGGGTAGATGGCAGGTTGAATAAAGAGAAGCTAGTGATGTGGGGGTTCTCTCATAACCCTCAGTCCCCAGGTGGGTAGATGGCAGGTTGAATAAAGAGAAGCTAGTGATGTGGGGGTTCTCTCATAACCCTCAGTCCCCAGGTGGGTAGATGGCAGGTTGAATAAAGAGAAGCTAGTGATGTGGGGGTTCTCTCATAACCCTCAGTCCCCAGGTGGGTAGATGGCATGTTGAATAAAGAGAAGCTAGTGATGTGGGGGTTCTCTCATAACCCTCAGTCCCCAGGTGGGTAGATGGCAGGTTGAATAAAGAGAAGCTAGTGATGTGGGGGTTCTCTCATAACCCTCAGTCCCCAGGTGGGTAGATGGCAGGTTGAATAAAGAGATGCTAGTGATGTGGGGGTTCTCATAACCCTCAGTCCCCAGGTGGGTAGATGGCAGGTTGAATAAATAGAAAACAAAAGGTAACATAAAACAATCCATAAATGTATAATTATTATGTAATTTACACAAAACATTAAGGACACCTTTTCTTTCCATGACAAACTGACCAGGCGTAACTCAATATTAGGAAGGTATCCTTAATATTTTGTCCACTCAGTGGCTCTGACCCTTTACGTAACAGTCAATCCTCTTTGCCGGGAACCTTCCGTAACGGTTGCCGTCGGATAAAGCGGACCAAGACGCAGCGGGGAAATGTGCACTAATCTTTTTTTATTTAATTGGCAAAGAAGGTGAACCAAAAATAAACACATACACCAAAAAGACACAATAACGAATAACAGTCTGGTAAGGCACAAGGCACACAGAACAATCTCCCACAAAACACAAACATAACACATACCAATATATAGGACTCTCAATCAAAGGCAATTACAAACACCTGCCTCCAATTGAGAGTCCAACACCCAAATACCTAACATAGAAATACTAAACTAGAGAGAACATAGAAATACAAAAAACATAGAACATAACCCAAAACCCGGAAATAATAAATCAAACACCCTTCTAAGCAAACCACTACCCCGAACCACATAAAACAAATACCCTCTGCCATGTCCTGACCAAACTACAAACACAAATAACCCTTATACTGGTCAGGACTTGACACCTTCTTTAAATGTTCCCAAATGCTTCCACACTGCTACTCTCTCACAGCTGCTCCAGGGCCTCTTGGGTTGAGGAGTCATTCTCTTCTAACCTGACCGCAGCTGCTCCAGGGCCTCTTGGGTTGAGGAGTCATTCTCTTCTAACCTGATCACAGCAGCTCCAGGGCCTCTTGGGTTGAGGAGTCATTCTCATCTAACCTGATCACAAACAACGACAAGATTTAAACAATTAAACATGATGGTCCAACATAATAGGGGGGGGTATAGGGAAGGTAGGGGAGAGGAGGGGGTATAGGGAAGGTAGGGGAGAGGAGGGGGGGTATAGGGAAGGTAGGGGAGAGGAGGGGGGATAGGGAAGGTAGGGGAGAGGAGGGGGGTATAGGGAAGGCAGGGGAGAGGGGAGAGGGGGGACATAGGGAAGGTAGGGGAGAGGAGGGGATATAGGGATTGTAGGGGAGAGGAGGGGGGGTATAGGGAAGGTAGGGGAGAGGGGAGAGGGGGGACATAGGGAAGGTAGGGGAGAGGAGGGGTATAGGGAAGGTAGGGGAGAGGAGGGGGTATAGGGAAGGTAGGGGAGAGGAGGGGGTATAGGGAAGATAGGGGAGAGGAGGGGGACTTCCTCCATGTCAGGTAAGCAGACTCCAAGTCTACCCTCACCAACTGACCAGACTGAACAATAGTTTATGGCATATTAAATATTAAAAAATAGTATATATATCAGGTTCTCCATGTAATCTGATTAATTATGATCTAGGATCAGGTCCCCCCTCTCCATGTAATCTGATTCATTATGATCTAGGATCAGGTCCCCCCTCTCCATGTAATCTTATTCATTATGATCTAGGATCAGGTCCCCCTCTCCATGTAATCTGATTCATTATGATCTAGGATCAGGTCCACCCTCTCCATGTAATCTGATTCATTATGATCTAGTATAAGGATCAGGTCCCCCCTCTCCATGTAATCTGATTCATTATGATCTAGGATCACGTCCCCCTCTCCATGTAATCTGATTCATTATGATCTAGGATCAGGTCCCTCCTCTCCATGTAATCTGATTCATTATGATCTAGGATCAGGTCCCCCCTCTCCATGTAATCTGATTCATTATGATCTAGGATCAGGTCCCCCCTCTCCATGTAATCTGATTCATTATGATCTAGTATAAGGATCAGGTCCCCCCTCTCCATGTAATCTGATTCATTATGATATAGGATCAGGTCCCCCCTCTCCATGTAATCTGATTCATTATGATCTAGGATCAGGTCCCCCCTCTCCATATAATCTGATTCATTATGATCTAGGATCTTTTTATTTTTATTATTTCACCTTTATTTAACCAGGGTGGTCAGTTGAGAACAAGTTCTCATTTACATCTGCGACCTGGCTAAGATAAAGCAAAGCAGTGCGACAGAAACAACAACATAGAGTTACATGGAATAAACAAGCGTACAGTCAACACAAAAGAAAAAAGAAAGTCTATATACAGTGTGTGCAAATGGCGTGAGGAGGTATGGCAATAAATAGGCCGTAGTAGCAAAGTAATCACAATTTATCAGATTAACACTGGAGTGATAGATGAGCAGATGATGATGTGTAAGCAGAGATACTGGTGTGCAGAAGAGCAGAAAAGGCGACCAAAGGAGGTGTTGGCTTTGGGGATGACCAGTGAGATGTACCTGCTGGAGCCCGTGCTACGGGTGGGTGTTGTTATCGTGACCAGTGAGCTGAGATAAGGCGAAGCTTTACCAAGCATAGACTTGTAGATGACCTGGAGCCAGTGGGTCTGGCGACGAATATGTAGCAATGGCCAGCCGACTTAAACGACCTGGGTTGCAATCATCAAAAAAAACTACCCGGCCTTCATGGTTTGACATTGAGAACATTGGGAGAGATGAGAGCTGACGTTTTAGTAAATGTGCAGATTACGTATCTCAGTCACAGACAAGAAGCTCAATTAAGACATTATCTTCACCACTGGGACTGGGGACAACAGGACCACAGGCCAAATAATACAGCTCAACACTTCCACACTACCACAGTGAGTAGAATCAGGCTTCTGAACACAGAAAACTTGCAGAATTATTAATGATGAATTGTATTAGACGTTATTAGACATTTCTATTTTTGTGGAGGATGGGAGACCCACATTATAGGAGCAGAACGCACAGAGATGTCAAAAATGTGTTTCAAAAATCGTCAAAGAGTAATTATTTTAACCTAAAACATTTAATAAAGACACTTATAGCACAATATTATGGGGAATAGGAATGAGAGGGCTACTTACACCATTTTGGGAAGGGATCACAGCAGTGATTGAATGAGGGTATGAGGCATGAGTTGAGGTGTTCAGAGGCTTGACCAGTGCAGGACAGGATTTGACTGGGAAGACAATAACACAAAAACACTACACAGTGAGACAAAAGAGCTAAGAATGAGTTAGTCCAAGCAAGGAGTCAAATCATAGACGTGTAATAATGTGATTGTGATTGTGATTGACTCTACATAAAGTAATGAGAGAAAAATTGACAGGGTTCCCTCACCGTTCCTGGAGAGGAAACATTCAATGTGCCAGTGGATGAGTGGGCCACATGAGACGTGGCTTCCAGTTCATGTGAGGAGGTGGTTGACAATGGTAGTGGAGTGGTCATCACTTGTTAAATCATGGAACAGGAGGGGACTCAGCTGGAAATACAAATAGCAGATACGTTCCCTTGAAGCTGAGCCATCGTAGATTTGAACAACAAGTTTGTCCATGAAGATAAACACAGAATTCACATCTCGCCCACTTGGCAAATCAAAGTAGCCCAAGAAACTTATTCTGAATAAAGCCCTGATCATCCACATACAGTACCTGACGATAACTGAGAACGGCAAGCAGACTGGTGGCAACCATAGGTCCCAGAGTGGGGGGGGGGCAATTTTTTTGCCCTGGGGCCCAGAGTTTGTCCTTATCTGTTGACCTAACCAGGAAAACTCTGGACCCTATAAGGTATGACAGTGATGAATCAGTTGTAAAAGGTTTTGTAAGGGCTCTGATGGAACTAGTTTTAACTAAATCAGTGCACATGGTTTTAATAACTCTTAGGGCTCGCGGACCGCTAGCGAAACACCTACGACAACATCCGGTGAAATTGCAGAGCGCCAAATTCAAAATAGAAATATATTAAACATTCATGAAAATACAAGTGTCATACATCATTTAAAAGCTTAGAATCTTGGCAATCGAACTGCGTTGTCAGATTTCAAGAAGGCTTTATGGTGAAAGCATAGCTTTCGATTATCTGAGGACAGCACCCCACAACAACATATTTTCAAAACAAGCACAGGCGTCACAGAATCCCAAATAGCGATAAAATAAATCACTTACCTTTGAAGATCTTCCTCTGTTTGCAATCCCAAGGGTCCCAGCTACACAATGAATGGTCGTTTTGTTCGATAAAGTCCTTCTTTATATCCCAAAATAGTCTGTTTAGCAGGCACCATGACTTCAGAAATCCACTCCTTCAACATGCAGACAAAGAAGTTCTAAAAGCTACCAGTAAACTTCATCCAAACAAGTCAAACAACGTGTCTATATCATCCTCAGGTTGTCTAAAATGTAAATAAACTATAATATTTCATACGGAAAGTACTGTGTTCAATAGGAACGCCAAATTCGCAAGTTTGCACCCTCTCCATCGCGCTAAAAACACTTAATGTGACCCAAGCAGTCAGCTCACTGAAAGTGTAAATATTTATTTATTTTTCAAAATAGAGGCCTCAAAACCTTGAATAAATACTGTTGACATCTAGTGGAAGCTATTATGAATTGCAATCTGGGTGACGGACATAGGAGTTTTCAATAGCTTTACAAAATATGAGCCTGTGATTTTATTTATTTATTTTTTGGTTGGATTTTCTTCGGGTTTTCGCCTGCCATATCTGTTCTGTTATACTCACAGACATTATTTTAACAATTTTGGAAACGTCAGAGTGTTTTCTTTCCAAATCTACCAATTATATGCATAGCTTCTGGGCCTGAGTAACAGGCATTTTACTTTGGGCTCGCCAGACTCTCCGAACTGCCGAAAACTGCCCCTTAGCCCTAAGATGTTTTAACGGTCCTCACACTGTTCATGCTCTCATTTCATAGACGCGTAGTGCTCACCTGTTCATCTCGTAATGAATAATGTGGAAATTGAGCAAGTTGAGGTGACTAAACTGCTTGGAGTAACCCTGGATTGTAAACTGCCATGGACAAAACATATTGATACGACAGTAGCTAAGATGGGGAGAAGTCTGTCCATAATAAAGCCCTGCTCTACCTTCTTAACAACACTATCAACAAGGCAGGTCCTACAGGCCCTAGTTTCTACCTTCTTAACAACACTATCAACAAGGCAGGTCCTACAGGCCCTAGTTTCTACCTTCTGTCATGGGAATTCTGTTCCCAATGTTCATAAACCGAACTTCAATTAAACTACTCAGTCTGCCCCCCAGAGGGTGTAAGATTCTGGTTGAATGAAGCAGACGGAGAGCCAGCCTACAATTGGTCAGAATGTTTATTTACGAGAGCTCTGAATATCATACAATGTACACAGCCTTTTATACCTGACATTTGGTCATACCATATGTCATACCCCTTACAAATGCCCCTCCTCTTCTTTAACTTCTTTGGGCTAGGGGGCAGTATTTTCACATCCGGATAAAAAACGTACCCGATTTAATCTGGTTACTACTCCTGCCCAGTAACTAGAATATGTATATAATTATTGGCTTTGGATAGAAAACACCCTAAAGTTTCTAAAACTGTTTGAATGGTGTCTGTGAGTATAACAGAACTCATTTGGCATGCAAAAACCTGAGAAGGTTTCATGCAGGAAGTGGCCTGTCTGACAAGGTGTTGTTGGTCTTGCTTCTGTTTATTGAAGAGTCAGGATCTTAGCTGTAACGTGACACTTCCTACAGCTCCAATAGGCTCTCAGAGCCCGGGAAAAACCTGAACGATGACGAGGCAGCCTCAGGCTGAAACACATAATCACCTTTGCCAAGTGGCCCATCAGAGGACAATGGAATTAGGCGCGTGCCCGCGATTCGACCCAGTGATATATTTTCCTTCGGCTGTTTACCTAATTGCAGATTCCCGGTCGGAATATTATCGCTTTTTTACGAGAAAAATGGCATAAAAATTGATTTTAAACAGCGGTTGACATGCTTCGAAGTACTGTAATGAAATATTTAGAAATCTTTTGTCACGAAATGCGCCGTGCGTGCGACCGTTATTTACCATTGGGATAGTGTCTAGAACGCACGAACAAAACGTCGCTGTTGGAACATAACTATGGATTATTTTGGACCAAACCTACATTTTTTATTGAAGTAGAAGTCCTGGGAGTGCATTCTGACAAAGAACAGGAAAGGTAATCAAACTTTTCTAATAGTAAATGTGATTTTGGTGAAGGCTACACTTGGTGGGTGTCTAAATAGCTAGCCCTGTGATGCCGGGCTATCTACTCAGAATATTGCAAAATGTGCTTCATCCGAAAAGCTATTTTAAAATCGGACATATCGAGTGCATAGAGGAGTAATGTATCTATAATTCTTAAAATAATTGTTATGCTTTTTGTGAACGTTTATCGTGAGTAATTTAGTAAATTGTTAGTAAATTCCCGGGAAGTTTGTGGGTGGTACGCTAGTTCTGAACGTCACATGCTAATGTAAAAAGCTGGTTTTTGATATAAATATGAACTTGATTGAACAAAGCATGCATGTATTGTATAACATAATGTCCTAGGTGTGTCATGTGATGAAGATCATCAAAGGTTAGTGCTGCATTTAGCTGTCTTCTGGGTTTTTGTGACATTATATGCTAGCTTGAAAAATGGGTGTCTGATTATTTCTGGCTGGGTATTCTGCTGACATAATCTAATGTTTTGCTTTCGTTGTAAAGCCTTTTTGAAATCGGACAGTGTGGTTAGATTAACGAGAGTCTTGTCTTTAAATAGCTGTAAAATAGTCATATGTTTGAGAAATTGAAGTAATAGCATTTCAAAGGTTTTGAAAATCGCGCCACAGGATTCAACTGGCTGTTACGTAGTTGGGACGAATTCGTCCCGCCTAGCCCAGAGAGGTTAACACTGTCAGTGCATATTTACAAGTCTTCTCCATCTCATACATTGCTTATCATATCCTACCCCATGTTACATAATCTACTGCAAGCCTAAAGGTTTCTCCCCTCCCTGGGTGGGGAGACCTTCTTCCTGTTATCAGTTTCACAGTGGTCACAAGTTGTCTGCTGTCTGGTTGCTTACATTGCTAAATCAGTAAGCTTCAACTTTTCTGACACACACACATTAGTACATTCATCTTATAATCACTCGGTTATACCTTTTCAGGGTGAAATCATTTAGTCAAACCTTTAATCATATTATTTCCATTACAATCCACCCTATTGGCTAAATATTTCACATACACTATAACACATCTATTTTTATTGGATTCAGAAATGTCACACAAAATCAAACTAGATCAAACAAAACGAGTACATGTATTTTCATTACATACTTATCAATGACTGTTCTAAGCCTATGTCCAGTCATAACTCTTCGAATTAGGATTGTTGCTATGACCTTCATTTAGAGAAACAGTCTTCCTAAACATTAAAGATGGTCTCGTCTAACATGGGCTCCTCGTAATTGAATGAATCCTCCGCCAGGTTCGGCGGTAGGTATTTGTCATCCCACTGGTCTGAACTTGGAATCGGTCCGTATCTCACCATCTGCTCCGTCATCGATCTCTCCAGAGCCCTGGAAATGAGATCTCTCGCACAAGGGACCAAACAACAACCACATAATATCAACACAGTCATACAGGTGAAAGCAGCCCACAACACAGTGATTACAACCTTTTTCCATTTTCCGAACGTACTATCAAACCATCCCGTGAGTGCCGTGTCCACCCCGGAATTTTCTGCTAACTCCTGAGCTAAATTGTTTGGACCGGCCAGGGCCTTGGTCACTGATCCATCTGGAGCTGTGTTCTCAGGGATGAAAGTACAGCATTCAGATCCGAACATCACACACACACCACCCTTTTCAGCCAGAAGCATATCCAAAGCTATTCTATTCTGCAATACCATCAAAGTGGTCGCAGCTGTCTGTTCTGCTAACCCTTGAATTGCCTCTCTGGTATAGTTGATGAAACGCTGTTGGTTATAATAAATGTAATTTATCCAATCCACATTTTTATTGAGAGTCGACCACCAAAAAAGATTTGATTCCAGTCCAGCCCATATCTGATTCCTAGCTTTAAACTCATCAGGCACCCCCTTGGAACCCCAATGCTATCAATGTAAATTCTATCGTCAAAGGACCCTGACGGAGCACTCCTCCCCTCTCTTTCACCTGGCACTAGGTCTTTGTCTTGTAGAAGGGTGAAGGGCATGCCGAACTGTACCAATGCACAAATACCAGTCCAATTTGCAGGCAGGTTTGGCCACAGCTTCATACCTCCACACAACCACCAGACATCTGCTCTCGGCCTTTTTATCTTACTAAAGTCCTCGGAACTCAAACACCCAGTCAGGTCCCTCATTGTCTCATCAGTTGTAACATTCTCTGTCCTATTGCATGTTCTTACTTCCCCTACGTTCCATCCGTGTGTGTTGTGTCGAGCCACACAATAATAGTCTCCTCCTGCGACTGTGAAAGGGGGAAGTCTGGATCTAATGGGCACATAGGATACAGATAATTCAGATCAGTGCAACTGTCTGGCTTCCTTGCCTTCATGAACAGCTTTACCATACAGGCCATTCCCCTTGGTAAATTAATTCCATCGAGTAGAAAGGGGATGGTTGTCAACTGAAGTTTGGCTGTTGCGCAGGCATAATCTTCTTCTTTAGCTACTGATCTAGCTGTATACTGAATCCATTCCAGCCATAGGTTGGAATCCCCAAACCAAGTCTCCACCTCAATCACTTCTTCTTACATCAAGACGTTCCGCTAGCGGAACACCTGCTCCAATATCCAATGATGGGGGTGGCGCGAAATACAAAGTCCTCGAAAATCCGAAAACTTCCATTTTTCAAACATATGACTATTTTACACCATTTTAAAGACAAGACTCTCCTTAATCTAACCACACTGTCCGATTTCAAAAAGGCTTTACAGTGAAAGCAAAACATTAGATTATGTCAGCAGATTACCCAGCCAGAAATAATCAGACACCCATTTTTCAAGCTAGCATATAATGTCACAAAAAACAAACCCACAGCTAAATGCAGCAATAACCTTTGATGATCTTCATCAGATAACACTCCTAGGACATTATGTTATACAATACATGCATGTTTTGTTCAATCAAGTTCATATTTATATCAAAAATGTCACATCCTGACCAGCAGATGGAGCTAGTGTTTTAGTTTTGGGGTCAGGACGTGGCAGGTTTGTGTTTGTTAAATGTTGGGTTGATGATTGGGACTTCCAATTGAAGGCAGGTGTGTATAGTTGCCTTTGATTGGAAGTCCTATATAGGTGTGTGTGTTTGTCTTTGGGGTTGTGGGGAATTGTTTTGCACTGTGGTTTTTAAGCCTGCAAACTGTTGCTGCTGCTGTTGTGGTTTTTTTGTTTTCCGGTGGATGCTTTACTCCTTTTGTTGGGGAAATAAAATATGAGTATCCACACTTCCGCTGCGCCTTGGTCCTCCATTACAGACGACAACCATGACAAAAAAACAGCTTTTTACATTAGCATGTGACGTTCAGAATTAGCATACCCACCGAACACTTCCGGTGAATTTACTAAATTACTCACGATAAACGTTCACAAAAAACATAACAATTATTTTAAGAATTATACATACAGAACTCCTTTATGCAATCGAGGTGTCCGATTTTAAAATAGCTTTTTGGTGAAAGCACATTTTGCAATATTCTGAGTAGATAGCCCGGCCATCATGGCTAGCTATTTTGACACCCACCAAGTTTGGTACTCACAAAACTCAGATTTACTATAAGAAAAATTGGATTACCTTTGCTGTTCTTCGTCAGAATGCACTCCCAGGACTTCTACGTTAATAACAAATGTTTGTTTGGTTCCAAATAATCCATAGTTATATCCAAATAGCGGCGTTTTGTTGTGCATTCAAGACACTATCCGAAGGGTAAAGAAGGGTGACGCGCCCGCCGCATTTTGTGACAAAAAAAATCAAAATATTCCATTACCGTACTTCGAAGCATGTCAAACGCTGTTTAAAATAAATTTTTATGCGATTTTTCTCGTAAAAAAGCGATAATATTCAGACCGGGAAACCCTGTTTTCGTTCAAAGACTGAAAATAAAAACATGGAGTCTTCTCGTGCACGCGCGCCCCAGTCTCATTGTTCTCAGATCGACCACTATCCAAATGCGCTACTGTTTTTCAGCCAAGGCCTGCAAAGTCATCATTCAACGTTCTGGCGCCTTCTGAGAGCCTATGGGAGCGTTAGAAAATGTCACGTTACAGCAGAGATCCCCTGTTTTGGATAGAGATGATCAAGAAGGCCAAGAAATAGTCAGAGAGGGCGCTTCCTGTTTGGAATCTTCTCAGGTTTTGGCCTGCCAAATGAGTTATGTTATACTCACAGACACCATTCAAACAGTTTTAGAAACTTTGGAGTGTTTTCTATCCAAAGATAATAATTATATGCATATTCTAGTTTCTGGGCAGGAGTAATAATCAGATTAAATCGGGGATGTTTTTTATCCGGCCGTGAAAATACTGCCCCCTATCCATAACAAGTTAAGATCTTTTGTCTGAACTATCCTCACCGGTCCTTGGCTCTGGATGACTACATGGGTAATGTCCGTTTTATCAGGGGTACTACTGGTATTCTGGCTGGCGGTAGAACTATATCCTGTCCTAACCTCTACTACTCGGAATGGTACCGCAGTGTCGACAATGGTCTGGTCAAGGCCAACATACCATAACCCTAAATCATCTTTCTTTATGCTTTTAATGGTCATTCCTATCTTCAAGCAATACTTCCCTTGCTCTGGATTGCAGTCAAAAACCCTGGCCTTCACTATATTCCATCTGTTTCTATATTGGGTGTGTGGATTGACATAGCCTTCTCTCTCTGTGTGAGCTATGACCTGATTCCATGAGTTACACCGGGATCTACACAGATATCTTCCCCATAAAGTCCGAGTCCTAGACTGCCAGGAGGTTAGGGACCCCATTTGGTCTGCATAGAACTCTATTGAGACATCCTTCCCTTACTCTACTCTCACTTCCTTTTTATCCAGATCGAGTGACCTTTTGTACCTAGGCCATAAAAACTCCTCATCTTCTACACTATGGGTCAAGTTACCACTTTCTGACTTCTCGAGTGGTTCATGGTGTATTAGGAATATGGCTCCCACAATCAGACAGCTCAGACTGACCAGTACCCCTGTAAAGCCCCACCCCCTCCCGGAGAATATATCACTGGCTAGAGGCCAACCCACACTTTCATTTCTATGAACGCACATAGTGAGGATTGGGCGGGTTAGGGAATCTTCGTTAGAGAGGTAACCCCCGAACCTTATTGGTATTCGGTTCTTCTCCTAACTCTGTGATTGTTCGACAGTGTCAGTGTGTCTTACCCTCCTGCAATGTGTGATATGAACCCAGGTAGCTCTTTCAGCTATTCTCACCGTGAAGGCTATTACCAGGAACACTTGGTAATGGGCCCTCCCACCGTGGCTGCTTCCAGTTTTTTTTCTCCTCAGGGACTGGATCCACACCCAGTCTCCTGGTTGGATTGAGTGAATCATCTTCTCCTGTAATTCACCTGTTGGACACAAAGTCTCGGACATACGGGTTTGGTTAACCATGTGTTCTGTTAGTATATCTTCAACTTCTATGTCGACCTGTTCCGGCCTCCCTAACTCTGGCATTCTATATGGTTTACCTGATCAGCTAAAATGTAATCCATTATTTAAAGAGATAGATCCTAGTAAACCAACTACCCTAATCGTGTCCACCCAGTAATTTGGGACCGCTTCTTCCCATTTAATATACTTATCTATTATAAAAAATGTTTTTTTAAGTAGTTCGTTATCCAATAGGCCACAAAGTGTTTCCGACCCTGCTCTACTATCCCCCCTGTTGACACATGGCTCTGCCCATGTGTCAATCTTGCGTCATCTCTAAACAATGACTTAGGTAGTATTGGTAACTTACCATGATACCAAATACCGTCCTTATATAAATTGCTCCTAACTTCTCCCATTTCAAAATCCCTTTCACTGGTGCTCTAGACTGACAATTTTAATATAGCTTTGTCTATGTTTACTTCCTCTTTTAAGAACTGCTGTGTCGACGGCTGCGGTTTAAGACCTGCCTTTTTCGTTTCCGCATCTGCTTTTCTGTTGTTGTTACTGACACTATCTGTCCCTCTAATGTGGGCCTCACATTTACAAATAGCTAACTTTTCTGGCAAAATTACAGCATCTAATAGATTCAAAATCAACTGAGCGTGTGTAATAGGTTTCCCAGAAGTGGTTACCATTCCCCTGTTTCTCCATTGGGCTGCAAATATGTGTACTGTGTTAACCTCTTATGGCTAGGGGGCAGTATTTTCACGGCTGGATAAAAAACGTACCCGATTTAATCTGATTATTAGTCCTGCCCAGAAACTGGAATATGCATATAATTAATAGCTTTGGAGAGAAAACACTCCAAAGTTTCTGAAACTGTTTGAATGGTGTCTGTGAGTATAACAGAACTCCTATGGCAGGCAAAAACCTGAGATGCTTCTGTTCAGGAAGTACCCTGTCTGAACATTTCTTGCCCTTCTTTATTATCTCTATCGTTTACAAAGGATCTCTGCTCTTACTTGACACTTCGCACGTCTCCAATGAGGTCTCATAGCCCGGGAAAAACAGGAATGACGTAATTCAAAGCCCTGGCTGAAACAAAGGAGAGCAAAAGCTAAGTGGTCACTCAATGGACTAAGCCTTAGGCGCGTGACACGCCCCGCCCCCGGCTTTCGGTTTTTTCCTCAGTTTACAGACAGGCAGATTCCCGGTCGGAATATTATCGCTTCTCTACGAGATAAATTGCATAAAAATTGGTTTTAAACAACGGTTTGACATGCTTCGAAGTACGGTAATGGAATATTTAGAAATTTTTTGTCATATTTTGCGTCATGCTCGTGGCCGAGATTTAGCATTGGGATAGTGTCTAGAACTCACGAACAAAACGTCTTGATGGAACATAACGATGGATTATTTGGGACCAAACCTACATTTGTTATTGAAGTAGAAGTCCTGGCAGTGTATTCTGACGAAGAACAAGCAAGGTAAGAACATTTTTCTTATAGGAAATGTGATTTTGGTGAAGGCTAAACTTGCAGGGTGTCTAAATAGCTAGCCCTGTAATGCCGGGCTATGTACTTAGATTATTGCAAAATGTGCTTCATCCGAAAAGCTATTTTAAAATCGGACATATCGAGTGCATAGAGGAGTTCTGTATCTATAATTCTTAAAATAATTGTTATGCTTTTTGTGAACGTTTATCGTGAGTAATTTAGTAAAATCACCGGAAGTGTTCGGTGGGAATGCTAGTTCTGAACGTCACATGCTAATGTAAAAAGCTGGTTTTTGATATAAATATGAACTTGATTGAACAGACATGCATGTATTGTATATCATAATGTCCTAGGTGTGTCATCTGATGAAGATCATCAAAGGTTAGTGCTGCATTTAGCTATGGTTTGGGTTTATGTGACATGATATGCTAGCTTGAAAAATGGGTGTCTGAATATTTCTGGCTGGGTACTCTGCTGACATATTCTAATGTTTTGCTTTCGCTGTAAAGCCTTTTTGAAATCGGACAGTTTGGTTAGATAAAGGAGAGTCTTGTCTTTAACCTGTCTGGGCTAGGGGGCAGTATTGAGAATTTTGGAAAAAATATGTTCCCATTTTTAACTGCCTCCTACACCAACTCAGAAGCTAGAATATGCATATTATTGTTCAGGTTTGGATAGAAAACACTCTGAATTTTCTAAAACTGTTTGAATGGTGTCTGTGAGTATAACAGAACTCCTATGGCAGGCAAAAACCTGACAAGGTTTCAAGCAGGAAGTACCCTGTCTGACAAGGAGTCGTGCGTCTTGCATCTTTTTATTGAAAAGTAAGGATCTTAGCTGTAACGTGACAATTCCCAGGGCTCCGATAGGCTCTCAGAGCCCGGGAAATAACTGAAGGTTTCTGAGGGAGCCTCAGGCTGAAACACATTATCACCTTTTGTAAGTGGCTGCTCCGAGGACCTTTGAATGAGGCGCGTGCATGAGTCGCTTCTGAGGAGAAATTTTATTCGGCTGTTTAGGCTCAATGCATACTCCCGGTCGGAATATTATCACTAATCTACGAGTTAAATGGCATAAAAATTGGTTTTAAACAGCGGTTGACATGCTTCGAAGTACGGTAATGGAATATTTAGACATTTTTGACACGCCAATGCGCCATGCGTGGGACCGTGAAGAAGCATTCTAGAACTCACGAACAAAACGTCGCTGTTTGGATATAACGATGGATTATTTGGGACCAAACTAACATTTGTTATTGAAGTAGAAGTCCTGGCAGTGTATTCTGATGAAGAACAAGCAAGGTAAGAACATTTTTCTTATAGGAAATGTGATTTTGGTGGAGGCTGACCTGGGTGGGTATCTAAATAGCTAGCCCTGTAATGCCGGGCTATGTACTTAGATTATTGCAAAATGTGCTTCATCCGAAAAGCTATTTTAAAATCAGACATATCGAGTGCATAGAGGAGTAATGTATCTATAATTCTTAAAATAATTGTTATGCTTTTTGTGAACGTTTATCGTGAGTAATTTAGCAAACTGTTAGTAAATTCAACGGAAGTTTGCCGGGGGTTATGCGTTTTCTGAACGTCACATGCTAATGCAAAAAGCTGTTTTTTGATATAAATATGAACTTGATTGAACAGACATGCATGTATTGTATAACACAATGTCCTAGGTGTGTCATCTGATGAAGATCATCAAAGGTTAGTGCTGCATTTAGCTGTGGTTTGGGTTTATGTGACATGATATGCTAGCTTGAAAAATGGCTGTCTGATTATTTCTGGCTGGGCACTCTGCTGACATAATCTAATGTTTTGCTTTCGTTGTAAAGCCTTTTTGAAATCGGACAGTGGGGTTAGATTAACGAGATTCTTGTCTTTAACCTGTCTGGGCTAGGGGGCAGTATTGAGAATTTTGGAAAAAATATGTTCCCATTTTTAACTGCCTCCTACACCAACTCAGAAGCTAGAATATGCATATTATTGTTCAGGTTTGGATAGAAAACACTCTGAATTTTCTAAAACTGTTTGAATGGTGTCTGTGAGTATAACAGAACTCCTATGGCAGGCAAAAACCTGACAAGGTTTCAAGCAGGAAGTACCCTGTCTGACAAGGAGTCGTGCGTCTTGCATCTTTTTATTGAAAAGTAAGGATCTTAGCTGTAACGTGATAATTCCCAGGGCTCCAATAGGCTCTCAGAGCCCGCGAAAAACCTGAAGGTTTACGAGGGAGCCTCAGGCTGAAACAGATTATCGCCTTTTGTAAGTGGATGCTCAGAGGACCTTTGAATGAGGCGCGTGCACGAGTCGCTCCCGAGGAGAAATTTTATTCGGCTGTTTAGGCTCATGCATACTCCCGGTCGGAATATTATCACTTGTCTACGACATAAATGGCATAAAAATTGGTTTTAAACAGCGGTTGACATGCTTCGAAGTACGGTAATGGAATATTTAGACATTTTTGACACGCCAATGCGCCATGCGCAGGACCGTGAAGAAGCATTCTGATAGTGTCTAGAACTCACGAACAAAACGTCGCTGTTGGAATATAACGATGGATTATTTGGGACCAAACCAACATTTGTTATTGAAGTAGAAGTCCTGGCAGTGTATTCTGATGAAGAACAAGCAAGGTAAGAACATTTTTCTTATAGGAAATGTGATTTTGGTGGAGGCTGACCTGGGTGGGTATCTAAATAGCTAGCCCTGTAATGCCGGGCTATGTACTTAGATTATTGCAAAATGTGCTTCATCCGAAAAGCTATTTTAAAATCGGACATATCGAGTGCATAGAGGGGTAATGTATCTATAATTCTTAAAATAATTGTTATACTTTTTGTGAACGTTTATCGTGAGTAATTTAGCAAACTGTTAGTAAATTCCCCGGAAGTTTGCGGTGGTTATGCTTTTTCTGAACGTCACATGCTAATGTAAAAAGCTGGTTTTTGATATAAATATGAACTTGATTGAACAGGCATGTATTGTATAACACAATGTCCTAGGTGTGTCATCTGATGAAGATCATAAAAGGTTAGTGCTGCATTTAGCTGTGGTTTGGGTTTATGTGACATGATATGCTAGCTTGAAAAATGGGTGTCAGATTTATTCTGGCTGGGCACTCTGCTGACATAATCTAATGTTTTGCTTTCGTTGTAAAGCCTTTTTGAAATCGGACAGTGGGGTTAGATTAACGAGATTCTTGTCTTTAAATAGCTGTGAAATAGTCATATGTTTGAGAAATTGAAGTTATAGTATTTCTAACGATTCAAAAATCGCGCCACTGGAATTTCAGTAGCTGTTACGTAGGTGGGACGAAATCGTCCCACATACCCCAGAGAGGTTAAATAGCTGTAAAATAGTCATATGTTTGAGAAATTGAAGTAATAGTATTTCTAACGATTCAAAAATCGCGCCACTGGAATTTCAGTAGCTGTTACGTAGGTGGGACGAAATCGTCCCACATACCCCAGAGAGGTTAAATAGCTGTAAAATAGTCATATGTTTGAAAAATGGAAGTTTTCGATTTTAGAGGAGTTTGAATTTCGCGCCCCGCCCATCATTGGATATTGGAGCAATCGTTCCGCTAGCGGAACGTGTAGATGTAAGAGGTTAAATGCATAGGCACTGTCTGTGTAAATAGTAATACGTTTTCCTGTCCCTAACTGACAGGGACAGGGTAAGTGGTAAGTGGCACGGGTAAGTGCTACTATTTCTGCTTATTGTGCTGAATAGTTTCTCGGTAATGGCTCTGCTTCCAAGACCACTGTGTCTGTAACTATAGCATATCCTGTCGCATTAGTGCCATCATGGTTCTTTCTTGATGATCCATCTACAAACATAGTCAGTTCCCCATCAGGTAAAGCTAGATAAGTCAAATCGGGTCTTGGTAGCAAAACTTTCTCAGTTTCTGTTACACAATCATGTGGGCTGCCATCTGTTGCAATAGGAACTAATGTTGAGGGGTTCAGAGTAGTACAACATCCTATTGTCAAATTAGGCATGTTCAAAATAATTATCATACAAGACAAATGTCTAGCTGGTGACATGTAAGCCATCTTACGTTTTAACCTGTTTGGTATAGGGGGCAGTATTGAGAATTTTGGAAAAATATGTTCCCATTTTTAACTGCCTCCTACACCAACTCAGAAGCTAGAATATGCATATTATTGTTCAGGTTTGGATAGAAAACACTCTGAATTTTCTAAAACTGTTTGAATGGTGTCTGTGAGTATAACAGAACTCCTATGGCAGGCAAAAACCTGACAAGGCTTCAAGCAGGAAGTACCCTGTCTGACAAGGAGTCGTGCGTCTTACCTCTTTTTATTGAAAAGTAAGGATCTTAGCTGTAACGTGACAATTCCCAGGGCTCCAATAGGCTCTCAGAGCCCGCGAAAACCCTGAAGGTTTACGAGGGAGCCTCAGGTTGAAACATATTATCGCCTTTTGTAAGTGGCTGCTCCGAGGACCTTTCAATGATGCGCGTGCATGAGTCGCTTCTGAGGAGAAATTTTATTCGGCTGTTTAGGCTCAATGCATACTCCCGGTCGGAATATTATCACTTCTCTACGACATAAATGGCATAAAAATTGGTTTTAAACAGCGGTTGACATGCTTCGAAGTACGGTAATGGAATATTTAGACATTTTTGACAAGCCAACGCGCCATGCGCGGGACCGTGAAAAAGCATTCTGATAGTGTCTAGAACTCACGAACAAAACGTCGCTGTTGGAACATAACGATGGATTATTTGGGACCAAACCAACATTTGTTATTGAAGTAGAAGTCCTGGCAGTGTATTCTGATGAAGAACAAGCAAGGTAAGAACATTTTTCTTATAGGAAATGTGATTTTGGTGGAGGCTGAACTGGGTGGGTATCTAAATAGCTAGCCCTGTAATGCCGGGCTATGTACTTAGATTATTGCAAAATGTGCTTCATCCGAAAAGCTATTTTAAAATCGGACATATCGAGTGCATAGAGGAGTAATGTATCTATAATTCTTAAAATAATTGTTATGCTTTTTGTGAACGTTTATCGTGAGTAATTTAGTAAAATCACCGGAAGTGTTCGGTGGGAATGCTAGTTCTGAACGTCACATGCTAATGTAAAAAGCTGGTTTTTGATATAAATATGAACTTGATTGAACAGACATGCATGTATTGTATAACACAATGTCCTAGGTGTGTCATCTGATGAAGATCATAAAAGGTTAGTGCTGCATTTAGCTGTGGTTTGGGTTTATGTGACATGATATGCTAGCTTGAAAAATGGGTGTCAGATTTTTTCTGGCTGGGCACTCTGCTGACATAATCTAATGTTTTGCTTTCGTTGTAAAGCCTTTTTGAAATCGGACAGTGGGGTTAGATTAACGAGATTCTTGTCTTTAAATAGCTGTGAAATAGTCATATGTTTGAGAAATTGAAGTAATAGTATTTCTAACGATTCAAAAATCGCGCCATTGGAATTACAATAGCTGTTACGTAGGTGGGACGAAATCGTCCCACATAGCCCAGAGAGGTTTTAACAACAGTATGGATACGGCATGAGGAACTTTTAAAGTCAAATCATGATAGAGCACAACAGATGCCGAGTCCTCAACTGCCTGAGCTGCTGCCACCACAGACTGCAAACATAGTGGCATGGCTTGGGCTACTTCATCTATTCGGGAGGAATAGTAAGCAATAGGCCTATTTTTTCCCCCGTGTCTCTGGGTCAGTACTGATGTCATGAACCCCTCCCTACAGTCTACTGTCTGGGTAAAGGGGCGATCATATCTGGGAAACGCCAGTACTGAGCTAGATGTCAATAACTTTTTAATGTTTATAAACTGATTTTCAGCCTCATCTGTCCACTTGATCTTGTATTTTGCTGCCATAGCTTTACCATATATCAACTCACTGAGCTTCCCTGTATGTAATGCAAAATGGGGTATCCACGCACGGCAATAGTTAACTTCTCTAGGGCCAGTGGGACAATTTTGTCCCACCTATGTAACAGCCAGTGGAATCCCATGGCGCGTTATTCAAATACCTTAGAAATGCTATTACTTCAATTTCTAAAACATATGACTATTTTACACCATTTGAAAGACAAGACTCTCGTTAATCTTACCACACTGTCCGATTTCAAAAAGGCTTTACAACGAAAGCAAAACATTAGATTAAGTCAGCAGAGTACCCAGCCAGAAATATTCAGACACCCATTTTGCAAGCTAGCATATAATGTCACGTAAACCCAAACCACAGCTAAATGCAGCACTAACCTTTGATGATCTTCATCAGATGACAATCTTAGGACATTGTGTTATACAATACATGCATGTTTTGTTCAATCAAGTTCATATTTACATCAAAAACCACCTTTTTACATTAGCATGTGACGTTCAGAACTAGCATACCCCCCGCAAACTTCCGGTGAATTTACTAAAATACTCACGATAAACGTTCACAAAAAACATAACAATTATTTTAAGAATTATAGATACAGAACTCCTCTATGCACTCGCTATGTCCGATTTTAAAATAGCTTTTCGGTGAAAGCACATTTTGCAATATTCTAAGTAGATAGCCCGGCATCATGGGCTAGCTATTTAGACACCCACCAAGTTTAGCCCTCACCAAACTCCGATTTACTATTAGAAAAGTTAGATTACCTTTGCTGTTCTTCGTCAGAATGCACTCCCAGGACTTCTACTTCAATAACAAATGTTGGTTTGGTTCAAAATAATCCATAGTTATATCCAAAGAGCGGCGTTTTGTTCGTGCGTTCAAGACACTATCCGAAAGGGTAAAGAAGGGTGACGCGCCCGACGCGTTTCGTGACAAAAAAATTCTAAATATTCCATTACCGTACTTCGAAGCATGTCAACCGCTGTTTAAAATCAATTTTTATGCAATTTTTCTCGTAAAAAAGCGATAATATTCCGACCGGGAATCTGTGTTTTAGTACAAAGAGAGAGAAAATAAAAACATGGTGTCGTCCCGTGCACGCGCCTCAGTCTGATAGTCCTCTGATAGACCACTTACCAAAGGCGCTAATGTTTTTCAGCCAGGGGCTGGAATTACATCATTCAGCTTTTCCCTGGTTCTGAGAGCCTATGGGAGCCGTAGGAAGTGTCATGTTACAGCAAAGATCCTAAGTTTTCAATAAACAGAGCCAAGAAGCCCAAGGAATGGTCAGAGAGGGTACTTCCTGTACAGAATCTTCTCAGGTTTTTGCCTGCCATATGAGTTCTGTTATACTCACAGACACCATTCAAACAGTTTTAGAAACTTTAGGGTGTTTTCTATCCAAAGCCAATAATTATATGCATATTCTAGTTTCTGGGCAGTAGTAATAACCAAATTAAATCGGGTACGTTTTTTATCCGGCCGTGTAAATACTGCCCCCTAGCCCTAACAGGTTAATCATTCCAAGAAAACTCATCATTTGTTTCTTATTGAGGGGTTTAGGTGCTTCTAGGATGGCTGTCTTTCTTGTAGAATTAAGTGTTCTCCCTTCTTGAGTTATAGTGTTCCCCAAATAGATAACTTCCTCCTGCCAGAGTTGCAACTTCCTCTTGTTGAATTTATGCCCTTGTTCTGATAAGAAAACTAACAGTCTGCCTTACAGCCCTCCTGAGAAGGATTCGTAAAATATCATTTTCATAAATCAAAATTGAACTTCCCTCGGGGCTCAAATTTTCCTAAATCACTAATAATTACTTTTAATATAATCTATAATTTGACTTCAGGACTACTTACACTAAAATAACTCCTTTAAGATCTTTCGTCTGAACTATCCTCACCGGTCCTTGGCTCTGGATGACTACACGGGTAATGTCCGTTTTATCAGGGGTACTACTGGTATTCTGGCTGGCGGTAGAACTATCTCCTGTCCTAACCTCTACTACTCGGAATGGTACCGCAGTGTCGACAATGGTCTGGTCAAGGCCAACATACCATAACCCTAAATCATCTTTCTTTATGCTTTTAATGGTCATTCCTATCTTCAAGCAATACTTCCCTTGCTCTGGATTGCAGTCAAAAACCCTGGCCTTCACTATACTCCATCTGTTTCTATATTGGGTGTGTGGATTGACATAGCCTTCTCTCTCTGTGTGAGCTATGACCTGATTCCATGAGTTACACCGGGATCTACACAGATATCTTCCCCATGAAGTCCGAGTCCTAGACTGCCAGGAGGTTAGGGACCCCATTTGGTCTGCATAGAACTCTATTGAGACATCCTTCCCTAACTCTACTCTCACTTCCTTTTTATCCAGATCGAGTGACCTTTTGTACCTAGGCCATAAAAACTCCTCATCTTCTACACTATGGGTCAAGTTACCACTTTCTGAATTCTCGAGTGGTTCATGGTGTATTAGGAATATGGCTCCCACAATCAGACAGCTCAGAATGTCCAGTACCCCTGTAAAGCCCCACCCCCTCCCGGAGAATATATCACTGGCTAGAGGCCAACCCACACTTTCACTTCTATGAACGCACACAGTGAGGATCGGGCGGGTTAGGGAATCTTCGTTAGAGAGGTAACCCCCGAACCTTATTGTTATTCGGTTCTTCTCTTAACTCTGTGATTGTTCGACAGTGTCAGTGTGTCTTACCCTCCTGCAATGTGTGATATGAACCCAGGTAGCTCTTTCAGCTATTCTCACCGCGAAGGCTATTACCAGGAACACTTGGTATGGGCCCTCCCACCATGGCTGCTTCCATTTCTTTTCTCCTCAGGGACTGGATCCACACCCAGTCTCCTGGTTGGATTGACTGAATCATCTTCTCCTGTAATTCACCTGTTGGACACAAAGTCTCGGACATACGGGTTTGGTTAACCATGTGTTCTGTTAGTATATCTTCAACTTCTATGTCCACCTGTTCTGGCCTCCCTAACTCTGGCATTCTATATGGTTTACCTGATCAGCTAAAATGTAATCCATTATTTAAAGAGATAGATCCTAGTAAACCAACTACCCTAATCGTGTCCACCCAGTAAGTTGGGACCGCTTCTTCCCATTTAATATACTTATCTATTATAAAAAATGTTTTTTTAATTAAGACCTTCCTTTTTCGTTTCCGCATCTGCTTTTCTGTTGTTGTTACTGACACTATCTGTCCCTCTAATGTGGGCCTCACATTTACAAATAGCAAACTTTTCTGGCAAAAGTACAGCATCTAATAGATTCAAAATCAACTGAGCGTGTGTAATAGGTTTCCCAGAAGTGGTTACCATTCCCCTGTTTCTCCATTGGGCTGCAAATATGTGTACTGTGTTAAGTGCATAGGCACTGTCTGTGTAAATAGTAATACGTTTTCCTGTCCCTAACTGACACGCACGGGTAAGTTCTACTATTTCTGCTTATTGTGCTGAATAGTTTCTCGGTAACGGCTCTGCTTCCAAGACCTCTGTGTCTGTAACTATAGCATATCCTGTCGCATTAGTGCCATCATGGTTCTTTCTTGATGATCCATCTACAAACATAGTCAGTTCCCCATCAGGTAAAGCTAGATAAGTCAATTCGGGTTTTGGTAGGACAACTTTCTCCGTTTCTGTTACACAATCATGTGGGCTGCCATCTGTTGCAATAGGAACTAATGTTGAGGGGTTCAGAGTAGTACAACATCCTATTGTCAAATTAGGCATGTTCAAAAGAATTATCATACGAGACAAATGTCTAGCTGGTGACATGTAAGCCATCTTATGCTCTAACAACAGTATGGATATGGCATGTGGAACTTTTAAAGTCAAATCATGATAGAGCACAAAAGATGCCGAGTCCTCAACTGCCTGAGCTGCTGCCACCACAGACTGCAAAGATAGTGGCATTGCTTGGGCTACTTCATCAAATCGGGAGGAATAATAAGCATTAGGCCTATTTTTTTCCCCCGTGTCTCTGGGTTAGTACTGACGTCATGAATCCTTCCCTACAGTCTACTTTCTGTGTAAAAGGACGATCATATCTGGGAAACGCTAGGACAGAGCTAGTTAATGTAATGCAAAGTGGGGTATCTACGCACGACAATAGTTAATCATTCCAAGAAAACTCATCTGTTTCTTATTGAGTGGTTCAGCTGCTTCTAGGATGGCTGTCTTTCTGGTGGAATTAAGTGTTCTCCCTTCCTGTCTTATGTCCCAAATAAATGACCTGTTCCTGCCAGATCTGTAACTTCCTCTTATTAACTTTATGACCTTGTCCTGCTAAGAACACTAACAGAGCTAGAGTGTTCGCTTTACAACCCCCCTGGGAGGGATTCGCCACCCATATGTCATCTTCATATATTCAAATGTGGCTCTCCTCTGGAGGGTCAAATCTTCCTAAATTACTCCTAATTACTTTTAAAAAAATCATATAATACCCTTTTATATATCCATTCCCTCCCTTAAAAGGTAAAGCCAAACCAACCTTGGCTATCAGGATATACTACTTATACTAAAATAAAAATACATTAACCAAAATCTGGTACACATAAAGATCCAGGTATTACACTCTAAATCACCTATTATAGTAGCCGAGTAGATATAACATCCTCCAGTCATTACTCGGCGCTGCTTTCTTTACCAAAAACATTGGAGAATTGCACTATGCTTCATTACCTTCTCTGATTACTCCCCCTTCTATCCATTCCTCAAATATGGGAGTAATCCCTTTTATTACCTCGGGCTTCATTAAATTTTACTTCTGGTATGGTCTATGATTAAATTGCGGCAATACCTGTATTGGAATTACCCCTTTAATTAATCCTACATCTGCTGGACCTTGTGACCATAAGTGCTCAGGGACTATTTGTAATTCTAATTCCTGTTCTTCTGTTAACAGGTAACTTCTGTTAATAACAGGTATGCCTCTTCTCAGTTATACCCTCCTCGGATTATACCCTGATGAAGAAAGCTTGGCTGTCGAAACGTTGCATCTGAGCAACGAAACGTTGCATCTGAGCTCCTAGGGTGTGCGGCTCTCCCTTATTTTCATGCCTCTCCTCAGTACCTCCCACATTCACTCAAATGTACCACAGGAACACTATTTGCTCTCCAATTTAGCTTCCTACGATACCTATCGGTTGATGGACTATGCTGATCTCCACTCATCATGTCTGCCCAGTCTGTGATTCTATTTCCCTTAGATATCCACTGACATGTCCTCCCACCCTTCTGAAGGTTCTTTTGCAAGAGAGACATGGGGGCCACACCTTTCCCTGAACAGTCTTTGTGTCTGAGGCTGTGGCTCTACTCCCTTGCTGCATGTGTACTGTCATAGTGGAACCACTTTAGCCCTATAATTCTCTCTGTGGTTTTAAGTAATGCCTCCTCATAGACTGGATTGGGGCCTGGGTGTCTATTATACCGGAGAGTGCAGTGTAAGTCATCGGGGGGCATCTTAGTGAGGCCTGGTACTGCATCATCTGCAAGTTCCATCAAGGTTTTAGGATTATCCGTTACTCCCCCTTAACAGATCTTGACTATACCAATAGCACGGTTCCCCGCAAACTACCATGTTATCTCGAACAATGTATGCCATCATTCCCCGTTCAATGGGAGTGACGGCATACATTTAATTTGGTCATTACATCACGTCCCAGCAGGTTCACAGGGCACAATTTGGATATCAAGACAGGGACGGTTGACTCCCCTCCAGACTGCTCATGTTTTAAATTGATTGGTGAGGACAACCTTTCCATGAATTGATGTCCTGAAGCTGAGCGAACTATAATCTTTTCCCCATATATTCTTACTCCCTCAGGTTTATCAGCAGCACAGATCGCTGTACGGCATGCTCCTGTGTCACAAAGAAATTGTATTTTCTTTCCCATTACCGTCAATATCAAATGTGGTTTCTGTTCCTGTTGTAATGCCAAATCAATGGTTGCCTCATCCTCTTTTTCCTCCTTCCCTGAATCGGGCCTATTGTTCTTCTCTCCCTTCCCACCCCGATTGTCACGCCTGCCTTTCCCCTTATGTCTGCAGATACGGTGATTGTGTCCTACTTGGTTACAGTATTTGCAGGGTGTTTTACAGTCCCTGGCGAAATGTCCTGTTTTATCGCAATTAAAACACAGCTTCTCTCCGTCTCTGTAATCGTGTTTCCCTGTTTTTCCCCTCCTGTCTACAGAGTCTCTGCTCCTCCCCGCTATTTCCCCTAGGGTTGCTACCAGGTACTCTGCTCTTTTCTGTTCTTTTTTCATTCTGTCGTTTTTCCCATCCTGATCATTGTGAACGGCATATCTCTTTACCTCTGCCAGAGTTGCTGTTCCCCATCCTACTAGAGTCTTTTTTATGGTACGACTTATCTCTGGGCGCATTCCACTGAGGAAAGCTATTTTCAGTTGTTGGTGATATGCTGTATCATTCCCCTGGACTACCGGTGGCTCTACTAACCCACTGTTGGCATTGAAAACATCTTTCAGCCTCTCTAGGTACTGACTTATGGTCTCACTGTCTCCCTGCTTACATTCGTGGACCTTGGAAAAATCGGCATGTCGGTGATAGTGTTCCCTCAGATTATTACACAGCTGTGCTATTTTGTCTGCATATGGCCCATCTGCTGCCCAGGGCAATACCACCAAATCATTATGTCCAGGTACCCACTGTCCCCGGACTGCTGCCCAGTCCTTCCCCACCAGCTGTCTTACTGCTCTCTCAATCTCCCCTGTGTCTAGCTTAAAGCTGGCTGCTAGACCTTCCAGATCTCTTCTGAACCCTTCTATACCTGTCTTAGGATGCACTACACCCTCTACGGCTCGGACCACATCTCTCTGTGTCCATGCCCTGTATACATTCAGAGTGGCCAGTGCCCCATCATCCCCAGCCCGTGGGTTTGGCAATGCTATCATAGGGTACTGGCCACTCTCCCCATCCTCCTCTATCCATTCTGAATCTCCCTGGCTTCTTTCTCTCCCTGGACTCTGATTATGGGGATCCAGTCTACTGAGGGCCTTGGGGACTAGGGCATAAGTGTGGAAGACCTGTCTATCTTTTTCCCATTCTTGGGTTTAAGACTCATTTCCACAGTCACACAACTCTCATATCACAGTCACACAACTCTCAAATCACAGTCACACAACTCTCATATCACAGTCACACAACTCTCATATCACAGTCACACAATGCTATTCCCAAACATACCTAATCAATTACTTGTTTTTCAACAATATTTTAACCTGCAGGAATATTTTCACATTTCTATGTCATGGTTAGTTCCTAGGAAAATGCAACTCATACATTTACATCTTTCAATACTTCTAAAATGGGGTACAGGTTTAAAAAAATTACAGGTGCACCGTACTATCTTATACTATATCACAAAAGGTCTTAACTAGTAAACACAGATTCTAGTTTTCATCCAGTTCATAGATAGCTGACAGCCTCAGAGCCTACTGACTGGGCCCTGTTTACACCTCCACACAGGAATACACACTCTTTTCTAAAAACTCCACTTTGCGTGTTTCGCTCACCTCTTTCTTTAAAACTACATTTGAGATGTGGTATCCACTCGGCTGGCTGCCTCTCAGAACAAAGGTGGGTCCATTTGCTCCGTTCCCGCAGGGTGGTCTCCCTGAGATCCCAAGTTTGAGGGATCCCTCGTGCATCATTTACCCAGGTCACCAGGAGCGGTCACCAAGTGAAGATTCACATCCCCAAATGTGGTTGTTATTTTCTTTAATATCAATTGAGGAGACAAACTTATCACACAAGTCAGAGTTATTCTTAAACTAAATCTTTATTCACTTATATAGGAGCAGGTCAATACAACGTACACATATAAAGTGAATCAATTGAGTGCCCTACGATAATGATGGCTGGTGGACCCACGGGACAAAAGTACAAAAGGTCTTTTACAGCCAAGATGCACCCCTTTCAACCTACATGACGAACAACAGATGTATAGAACAGGTCACAAGGTTAAGATTTGTATGAAATATACTTATAATTTTCAGCAGACAGTATCTGCTGTAAAAACAGTACTCTGTGTAGAGACCAGGGTCTGGCCCTGGGGTCATCTCTCCCTGGTACCATATAGAACAGAAACATTAACTCATGCTCTGGAATGTGGTCTCTTTAGGTTTTATCACCCAAAAGACATTGTAAATCTCCTGTCAGTGTTTTCTCCCAGAGGCCCATCCTCAGTAGAACACAGACACAATAGTTCTAAGAACCCTCTATTCTGTTGCATAAAACAACCATTTGATGCAATAAAAGTATTATAACATAATGTTGCAGTTTTGCTCTCAGTGTCCACTGAAAGTTGACTAGTAACAACAACTGGGAGCTAAAAGACACCCACCATGAGACCCACTAAATCTTCCCAAGAAGAGGCAAACAAAAGAAAAACCCACACCAAACTTAAAGACAGGAAGCAAACCAAAAAGGTGGAGCAACTAAAGGTGTTGACTCTCCACATGTATCAAGACAACTGGAGCACTGGGCCAGACACTCTTAAATAGAACCTGGACCAGCTCAGGTGAAACACCTTCCCACTAACGAGATGGACAAGCCAGCACAGGTGTAACACATACTGACTAACGAGGTGACACCAATCAGTGCACCCAAGACACATTTCAGTTGAATGCATTCAGTTGTACAACTGACTTGGTATCCCCCTTTCCCACGTGCTAATGTCCAACCTCAAAACATAAATGGAAAAACCAAAGCCTGTAACACCTTCCCCCTTAAGACAACAAATATATCCTATATTTTGTTGGACAAGTTTGCTTACCACCAACAGAAAACAACTTCCATTTCACATAATCAACTACAATGCTTCACCTTCTACAATATAAACATGGTGTCTACTGGCTTTCAACAATTAAAAACAAGAAAAAACACATTTCTAAATAATAATATACAATCGTACTATTTTTTTCTCCTTTTTCTGTCTATAGAATCCTAAAACTCACTAGCTTCTAGAACTCTCGTCTTCCTAAAACTCACTAGCTTCTAGAACTCTCGTCCCCTTGGAACGAGCCCAAACAAAAATCATCTCAAATACGGAAAAACATGACGTATAACAAAACTCAAATCAAATTGTAATGCGCCGAATACAACAGACCTAACAGTGAAATGCTGACTTACGAGCCCCTAACCAACAGTGCAGTTTCAAAAAAATACAGAAAAGAATAAGAGATAAAACTCATCTCCAACACGGATAAACGTGCCAAAATAATATGTGATCCATGGTAACGCTTTGGCTAAACGAACAACACAAAACCTTTTGACTGCCAACCCCAGAGACAATCAGCAACCAAGTTGTCCTTACCACTGACATGTCTGATTTCAAGAGGAAACTCCTGCAATATCCGTAGTAACTTTCCACCTCGGGGCCTAGTCCCCAATGTCATGCTCTAGTACATTTGGGTTGGCACATCTGAGAATGAACCCAGATATTCTAAAAGCAGGGCAGCAATGTCAATATAATTGTACCAAAAAATTGTCAGTTGGTTGCATAAATAAATATCATTACTAAATGTTACATGAAATGTAAATATGAAATAGCCCAATGTCAAAACACAGTTTTAAAGTGTCCAAATCAATAACCAATACGCAGAAACAGTTTGTGATATATTGAAAACCTAAAAATAAAATGTGCAATATACACAAACATCTGCCACAATAATCATATTACTTGTATTTTTTAAACAAGCACCTTATAAACTGTACAAGCACCAAAAACACTGTTGTTTTGACAAGTAGCAATAAATCACTGATATCGATTAGGGGGGAAATCAGGTTGTGCGTGCTGTTGAAACTAACACAACTAAAAAAAACACATGGAAATGGGAGATATATTTTACCTCACTGATTAGAGGACAACCTGCAGAAGACAGTCAGCTACATTTTGGAGTGATGCATTTAAATGTCGGGGTCACTGAACAAAGGAACACAACACTTATTTTTCATAACTCATCGATATCACGATGAGATCAATTGCGTGAGAGGAGGGAGAGGAGGTTGCACGTCCTGTTAAAACTAACAGCTCAAAAACCACACGGAATCTGGGAATAATGTGTACATCACTGGTTAGAGAACAACTTGTAGAAAACAGCTAGCTACATTTTGAAGTGTTGCATTGTGATTCAAGTGGGTCACCAACGTGGTAAATGTAAAACAACTATTTTTGTGTTTGTCACTTTTTGTTAAATCTCATAAATAGTAACTCTTCCATTTCAGAGCCTGGATTTTCCCCCTGAGGCTAATATCCATATCATGTTGAAATCAATAGAACAGGGGACAAACGTTTAGGGTTCTACATTGTGACATCATTAAAATACTCCAACTACAATGGTAAAACATTCTACATTGTGACATTATTTCATTGATATCATGAAACAACTCCTTCATGTATTTTCTGATGTTTGATCAGATGTCTTTTATCGGAGTATCTCTTGTTACATTGACCACAGCTATAAGGTTTTTCTCCCGTGTGTGTTCTTTGGTGTGATGTCAGATGGCTAAAAGTAGTAAAACTCTTCCAACATTGATCACAGCTATAGGATTTCTCTCCTGTGTGTGTTCTCTGGTGTGATGTCAGATGGCCAGATTGACCAAAACGCTTCCCACATTGACCACAGCTATAAGGTTTCTCTCCTGTGTGTGTTCTCTGGTGTATCTTCAGTTCGCCAGATTGAACAAAACTCTTGCCACATCGAGTACAGCTATAAGATTTCTCTCCTGTGTGTCTTCTCTGGTGTATCTTCAGTTCGCCAGATTGAACAAAACTCTTCCCACATTGAGTACAGCTATAGGGTTTCTCTCCTGTGTGTCTTCTTTGGTGTATCGTCAGATGGTTAGATTTAAAAAAAAACTTCCCACATCGAGTACAGCTATAGGGTTTCTCTCCTGTGTGTGTTCTCTGGTGAAGAGTCAGATTGCGCAAGCAAGTAAAACTCTTTCCACACTCATCACAGATATACGGTTTCTCTCCTGTGTGTATTCTCTGGTGTGTTATCAGGTTGATTAGCTGAGTAAAACTCTTCCCACATTGATCACAGCTAAAAGGTTTCTCTCCTGTGTGTGTTCTCTGGTGTAATTTCAGGCTGGTTGAACTAGTAAAAGTCTTCCCACATTCATCACAGCTAGATGGTTTCTCTCCTGTGTGTATTCTCTGGTGTGATATCAGGCTGCTTCGATGAGTAAAACTCTTCCCACATTGATCACAGCTAAAAGGTTTCTCTCCTGTGTGTATTCTCTGGTGTGATATCAGGCTGCTTCGATGAGTAAAACTCTTCCCACATTGATCACAGCTAAAAGGTTTCTCTCCTGTGTGTATTCTCTGGTGTGATATCAGGCTGCTTCGATGAGTAAAACTCTTCCCACATTGATCACAGCTAAAAGGTTTCTCTCCTGTGTGTATTCTCTGGTGTGATATCAGGCTGCTTCGATGAGTAAAACGCTTCCCACATTCATCACAGCTATAAGATTTCTCTCCTGTGTGTGTTCTTTGGTGTACAATAAGATGGCTAGATGTATCAAAACTCTTCCCACATTGAGTACAGCAATAAGCTTTATCTACTGTGTGGCTTCTCCGATGAATTTTAATGCCTGCTGAGGAGGTGAATCTCTTCCCACAGTCAGAGCAGCAGTGAGTTCTCTTCCCTGTGGGTCTCTGCTGGTGTTTCTTGAGGAGTTCTGATCTGGAGAGACTCTTCTCTGCCTTGTCAGCATCATGAGGTTGTTGAGGCTCCCCAGAGGATCCACGATAGTCACGTCTCTCTCCTGTGGGAACAACAAAGTCAGACAGATGGTTAAAGGCCCACAACAGCAGAAATCCACTGTAAAAGGTGATGCCAACAGCGTAGCCATGATGTTGAACAACAATTGACATCTGTAATGAATGTAATGATTACTTGACATTTGTCTTAAAATGAGCAACAATAGTCATATTTTGTTCTTGTTTCACATTAGTAGTAACATCTAAGATTGGAGGCCCTTTTCTATGTTTGCTGGTGAGAAAGATTTTTGCTCAGGGGGAGTAACCTCCATTACCAGGTTGATGATGAGTTCATTTCACACTACTTTGGATTATAATTGTAAGGCTCGTTTTAATGTTCTGTTTAATATAATGGTTGTGTCATCATCGCAAATAAACCACTTTGTACTTAAAAAACACTTCAACCAGTAAATGCTCTTTGGCTTTTCATCAGCCTGACAATGAGGGTTTGTACCTGTTTGCCAAATTGGCCCATAACTTCACCTAACAACAACATAGACCTACTGTTGGACCCATAACTTCACCTAACAACAACATAGACCTACTGGTCGGACCCTAACATCACCTAACAACAA
>NW_021823274.1:0-50274 GCF_901001165.1 Salmo trutta
AGGTCGACGATTATGATTTTTCAATGCCGATACCGATTATTGGAGGACCCCCAAAAAAGCCGATGCCGATTAAATCTGCCAATTTTTTATTTCTTTGTAATAATGACAATTACAACAATACTGAATGAACACTTATTTTAATTAAATATAATACATCAATAAACTCAATTTAGCCTCAAATAAATAATGAAACATGTTAAATTTGGTTTAAATAAAGCTCCAAAGTGTGGAGAAGAAAGTAAAAGTACATTATGTGCCATGTAAGAAAGCTAACGTTTAAGTTCCTTGCTCAGAACATTAGAACATATGAAAGCTGGTGGTTCCTTTTAACATGAGTCTTCAATATTTTAGGTTGTAGTTATTATAGGAATTATAGGACTATTTCCCTCTATACGATTGTATTTCATATACCTTTGACTATTGGATGTTCTTATAGGCACTTTTAGTATTGCCAGTGTAACAGTATAGCTTCCATCCCTCTCCTCGCTCCTACCTGGGCTCGAACCAGGAACACATCGAAACAGCCACCCTTGAAGCAGCGTTACCCATGTAGAGCAAGGGGAACAACTACTCCAAGTCTCAGAGCGAGGACGTTTGAAACGCTATTAGCGCGCACCCGGCTAACTAGCTAGCCATTTCACATCAGTTACACCAGCCTAATCTTGGGAGTTGACAGGCTTGAAGTCAAACAGCGCAATGCATTGCGAAGGGCTGCTGGCAAACTCACAAAAGTGTTGTTTGAATTAACTGCTTACGAGCCTGCTGCTGCCTACCATCGCTCAGTCAGACTGCTCTATCAAATCATAGACTTAATTATAACAAAATAACACACAGAAATACGAGCCTTTGCTCATTAATATGGTCGAATCCTGAAACTATCATCTCGAAAACAAAACGTTTTTCCTGTCAGTGAAATACGGAACCGTTCCGTATTTTATCTAACGGGTGGCATCCCTAAGTCTAAATTTCCTGTTACATTGCACAACCTTCAATGTTATGTCATAATTACGTAAAATTCTGGCAAATTAGTTCGCAACGAGCCAGGCGGCCCAAACTGTTGCATATACCCTGAGTCTGCGTGCAATGAACGCAAAATGACACAATTTCACCTGGTTAATATTGCCTGCTAACCTGGATTTCTTTTAGCTAAATATGCAGGTTTCAAAATATATACTCCTGTGTATTGGTTTTAAGAAAGGCATTGATGTTTATGGTTAGGTACAGTCATGCAACGATTGTGCTTTTTTCTCAAATGCGCTTTGTTAAATCATTCCCCGTTTGGCGAAGTCGGCTGTCTTTGTTAGGAAGAAATAGTCTTCACAGTTCGTAACGAGCCAGGCGGCCCAAACTGCTGCATATACCCGGACTCTGTTGCAAGAGAAGTGACACATTTTCCCTAGTTAAAAGAAATTCATGTTAGCAGGCAATATTAACTAAATATGCAGGTTTAAAAATATATACTTGTGTATTGATTTTAAGAAAGGCATTGATGTTTATGTTTGGAGCAACGTGTACCTAAGCGATTATATGCACTCAGGACAGGCTAGATAAACTAGTAATATCATCAACCATGTGTAGTTAACTAGTGATTATGATTGATTGATTGTTTTTTATAAGATAAGTTTAATGCTAGCTAGCCACTTACCTTGGCTTCTTACTGCATTCGCGTAACAGGCAGGCTCCTCATGGAGTGCAATGTAAAGCAGGTGGTTAGAGCGTTGGACTAGTTAACCGTAAGGTTGCAAGATTGAATCCCCGAGCTGACAAGGTAAAAATCTGTCATTCTGCCCCTGAACAAGGCAGTTAACCCACCGTTCCTAGGCCGTCATTGAAAATAAGAATGTGTTCTTAACTGACTTGCCTAGTTAAATAAAGTTCTATAAAAAAAATTATAATAAAAAATAATAATCGGCCAAATCGGCGTCCAAAAATACCGATTTCCGATTGTTGTGAAAACTTGAAATCAGCCCTAATTAAATCGGCCATTCCGATTAATCGGTCGACCTCTAGCCTGAAGACCTCCCGGCTACTTGTTCTGTTGATGCCATCAGAAGTCTGATGACCTGCCGGCTGCCTGTTCTGTTGATGCTATCAGAAGTCTGATGACCTGCCGGCTGCCTGTTCTGTTCTGTTGATAACATCAGAAGTCTGAAGACCTGCCGGCTGCCTGTTCTGTTCTGTTGATGCTATCAGAAGTCTGATGACCTGCCGGCTGCCTGTTCTGTTCTGTTGATGCTATCAGAAGCCTAAAGACCTGTGGGCTGCCTGTTCTGTTGATGCTATCAGAAGCCTAAAGACCTGTGGGCTGCCTGTTCTGTTGATGCTATCAGAAGCCTGATGACCTGCTGGCTGCCTGTTCTGCTGGGTTGATGCTATCAGAAGTCTGATGACCTGCCGGCTGCCTGTTCTGTTGATGCTACCAGAAGTCTGATGACCTGCTGGCTGCCTGTTCTGCTGGGTTGATGCTATCAGAAGTCTGATGACCTGCTGGCTGCCTGTTCTGCTGGGTTGATGCTATCAGAAGTCTGATGACCTGCTGGCTGCCTGTTCTGCTGGGTTGATGCTATCAGAAGTATGATGACCTGCCGGCTACCTGTTCTGTTGATGCCATCACAAGTCTGATGACCTGCCAGCTGCCTGTTCTGTTCTGTTGATAATATCAGAAGCCTGAAGAACTACCGGCTGCCTGTTCTGTTGATGCTATCAGAAGTCTGAAGACCTGCTGGGCCTGTTCTGTTGTTGCTATCAGAAGTCTGAAGACTGCTGGCTGCCATGTGTTGATGCTATCAGAAGTCTGATGACCTGCCGGCTGCCTGTTCGGTTGATGCTATCAGAAGGGAGAATCCATGTACTCTGAATACAAACAACTTAGTAAATGTCCACCATGTGAATGAGAGGAGCAGCAAGCTCCCAGAACTCCAGTTAGTATACCTTCTTGCAGAGTACGCTGCTCTTCATCCTCCTCCCTCTCCTCTCCTCATCATCACAGTGGTCAGGTGAACAGACATACTCCAAGCTGTCCTCTGGGGTGCTGTGACAGAGCCGTGACATGCTAACACCAACATAGGCTAGTGGGGCCCAACAGAGCCGAGCTGTCTCAAGTCCCAAAGCCATGTCTAAGTGTTGTGTGTGTGTGTGAGACAGTCAGTTCTCAGTCAGCGAGAGAGTGTGTGTGTGTCTAAGTCAGTGTGTGTGTGTTTGTGTGAGGACAGCAAGGCACGTCTGTCACCAGTCACAGACACTCCCTCCTCCTGCTCCCCTCTCCCTCTATTGTCCATGACCAGACGACAGCCCACTGTGGAACCAGAGCAGGGGAGTGGCACTAAACTATTCTCAGACTGACAGGACTTTGAATCTTTAGATTAGAGCATGGAGTCAATTCAAAATGTCAGCTATGTGACAAGGACTAATATAACCATATAATAAGTAAAGTTTATCCCTATCAAGTCTAAATGAGTCTATTTGCTCACCCCCCCTTTTCAAGCGATGAAATGGTATCTTCCACCAGACTCCATGGAAACAGCGCAAGGCGGAGCACACAAGACACATCCACCTGTTGTAAGGGTGGGGCCCAGCCTGCCTCACCACAGTCAAATCCACAGGTGACACCATTTGCACATGGATACTTATTCAAGCAGAAGCTACATATTGAGAGCCAAATAACGAACAGGAACCATTAGGAGAATACAGAGCTTGATGAAATAGCATACAGGAAGAAGAGTATGCATACTGAACAAAAAATATAAATGCAACATGCAACCGTTTATCAGGTAATCAGTCAATTTAAAATAAACAAATTAGGCCTTAATCTAGGGATTTCACCTGACTGGGAACACCGATAGCATCTGTTGGTCACAGATACAGTAAATGATACTAGTTTAGCATGTGGAAATAGAGAAGCCATCTAGTTTCTAAACCAGTATGGGTTATCTCACCCTATAGAAAATAACATGACACTCAATGTTACACATTAGACCACAATTCTAATCAATCGACACCCACTGGCTTTATCAAACTAGTCACATTGAGAGCAATGCAACAGTAAACAAATCATCAACATTCCAGTGACAAATGTAAACGGCAAGACAAACTATTATTGGTGTGAAAGCCAGTTAGTCAGTTAACTTGTGACAAAAACATCGTTATGTCCATAACGGCTGATAAAAACATCGTTATGCCAATAACGGCTGATAAAAACATCGTTATGCCCATAACGGCTGATAAAAACATCGTTATGCCCATAACGGCTGATAAAAACATCGTTATGTCCATAACGGCTGATAAAAACATCGTTATGTCCATAACGGCTGATAAAAACATCGTTATGCCCATAACGGCTGATAAAAACATCGTTATGCCCATAACGGCTGATAAAAACATCGTTATGTCCATAACGGCTGATAAAAACATCGTTATGTCCATAACGGCTGATAAAAACATTTATGCCCATAACGGCTGATAAAAACATCGTTATGTCCATAACGGCTGATAAAAACATCGTTATGCCCATAACGGCTGATAAAAACATCGTTATGTCCATAACGGCTGATAAAAACATCGTTATGTCCATAACGGCTGATAAAAACATCGTTATGCCCATAACGGCTGATAAAAACATCGTTATGCCCATAACGGCTGATAAAAACATCGTTATGCCCATAACGGCTGATAAAAACATCGTTATGCCCATAACGGCTGATAAAAACATCGTTATGCCCATAACGGCTGATAAAAACATCGTTATGCCCATAACGGCTGACAAAAACATCGTTATGCCCATAACGGCTGATAAAAACATCGTTATGCCCATAACGGCTGATAAAAACATCGTTATGTCCATAACGGCTGATAAAAACATCGTTATGTCCATAACGGCTGATAAAAACATCGTTATGCCCATAACGGCTGATAAAAACATCGTTATGTCCATAACGGCTGATAAAAACATCGTTATGTCCATAACGGCTGATAAAAACAGTTGATAAAAAACAACCGTGATCCCATAAATAGAACCTAGAACACCATCACCAAATATTTCACATAACTCTCCAATTAAACATGTTTACTTCAATTATCCCATGTCCAAATCATTTTCATTCATCTCATTTAACTTCTGGTAATATCCTGGGCAGTACTGTATGCTAGTGTGGGCATACTGAATGCAACCACACCATTCCTATTGAAACAATACAGCATCCACAATAGCTTGTGGCTAAACCCCCAAAACAACCCCCACCTCACAGCCTCCCTGTCTGCCTCAGAGGCCCTTTTTGTGTGCACTGGTAAAGTTCCCAGCATGGAGAGACTGGAGGAGGACAGCCTCTCTCACCTCCCTCCAACTCCCCCTCCCAGGCCAATAGAACTGTAAGCCCTGGGCTTTGTGAGCAGGGAAGAGATGGAGGAGGGTAGCGGAAAGGGAGGAGGAGAGGAGTACTGTAGGAAGAGGGGAGGGAAGGCTGGCAGAGTTTTGCTGGCAGCCTTCCCTCCCCACTCAGTGGGGAGATGTACATGGTGCATGCCCTCCCCACTGCCTAAGTGATCAATATTCTGAGCATCACCCAGGGCTGTGTCCCTGCCAGACTCCCAGCCATGTGATCACGGAGCTAGGCCCATCCAGGCAGCTCTGAGCCTGTCCAGACTGTCTCTGGCTGCCCCTGGCTGCCCCTGGCCTTCTGGAGCCTAATTCTGGCTGTAGCCCACTGAGCCACCCAGTCTCCACAGCCCAACCTCCCCTCCAAACCTTCCCCTGCTTCCATGTACTGCCTGCTTCATTATGAGCCCCAGTCTCCACAGATCATCCTCCCCTCCAAACCTTCCATGTACTGTCTGCGTCCTTATGAGCCCCAGTCTCCACAGCACAACCTCCCCTCCAAAGCTTCCATGTACTGTCTGCTTCATTATGAGCCCCAGTCTCCACAGAACAACCTCCCCTCCAAACCTTCCCCTGCTTCCATGTACTGTCTGCTTCATTATGAGCCCCAGTCTCCACAGCACAACCTCCCCTCCAAACCTTCCATGTACTGTCTGCTTCATTATGAGCCCCAGTCTCCACAGAACAACCTCCCCTCCAAACCTTCCATGTACTGTCTGCTTCATTATGAGCCCCAGTCTCCACAGCACACCCTCCCCTCCAACCTTCCATGTACTGTCTGCTTCATTATGAGCCCCAGTCTCCACAGAACAACCTCCCCTCCAAACCTTCCATGTACTGTCTGCTTCATTATGAGCCCCAGTCTCCACAGCACAACCTCCCCTCCAAACCTTCCATGTACTGTCTGCTTCATTATGAGCCCGTCTCCACAGCACAACCTCCCCTCCAATTCTTCCATGTACTGTCTGCTTCATTATGAGCCCCAGGTCTCCACAGCACAACCTCCCCTCCAAACCTTCCATGTACTGTCTGCTTCATTATGGCGACTCCATTACCCGCAGTATTAGACTTAAAACGAATCATCCAGCGATCATACACTGTTTACCAGGGGCAGGGCTACCGACGTTAAGGCTAATCTAAAGACGTGCTGGCTAAAGCTAAAACTGGCGAGTGTAGAGAGTATAGAGATATTGTTATCCACGTCGGCACCAACGATGTTAGGATGAAACAGGCAGAGGTCACCAAGCGCAACATAGCTTCAGCATGTAAATCAGCTAGAAAGATGTGTCGGCATCGAGTAATCGTCTCTGGCCCCCTCCCAGTTAGGGGGGGTGATGAGCTCTACAGCAGAGTATCACAACTCAATCGCTGGTTGAAAACTGTTTTCTGCCCCTCCCAAAGATAGAATTTGTAGATAATTGGCCCTCTTTCTGGGACTCACCCCACAAACAGGACCAAGCCTGGCCTGTTGAGGAGTGATGGACTCCATCCAAGCTGGAGGGGTGCTCTCATCTTATCTACGAACATAGACAGGGCTCTAACTCCTCTAGCTCCACAATGAAATAGGGTGCAGGCCAGGCAGCAGGCTGTTAGCCAGCCTGCCAGCTTAGTGGAGTCTGCCACTAAGCACAGTCAGTGTAGTCAGCTCAGCTATCCCCATTGAGACCGTGTCTGTGCCTCGACCTAGGTTGGGCAAAACTAAACATGGCGGTGTTCGCCTTAGCAATCTCACTAGAATAAAGACCTCCTCCATTCCTGCCATTATTGAAAGAGATCGTGATACCTCACATCTCAAAATAGGGCTACTTAATGTTAGATCCCTCACTTCAAAGGCAGTTATAGTCAATTAACTAATCACTGATCATAATCTTGATGTGATTGGCCTGACTGAAACATGGCTTAAGCCTGATGAATTTACTGTGTTAAATGAGGCCTCACCTCCTGGTTACACTAGTGACCATACCCCCGTGCATCCTGCAAAGGCGGAGGTGTTGCTAATATTTACGATAGCAAATTTCAATTTACAAAAAATCCTCCGACGTTTTCGTCTTTTGAGCTTTTAGTCATGAATCTATGCAGCCTACTCAATCACTTTTTATAGCTACTGTTTACAGGCCTCCTGGGCCATATACAGTGTTCCTCACTGAGTTCCCTGAATTCCTAATCGGACATTGTAGTCACAGCAGATAATATTCACATTTTTGGTGACTTAATATTCACATGGAAAAGTCCACAGAACCACTCCAAAAGGCTTTTGGAGCCATCATCGACGTGGGTTTTGTCCAACGTCTCTGGACCTACTCACTGCCACAGTTCATACTCTGGAGCTAGTTTTGTCCCGTGGAATAAATGTTGTGGATCTTAATGTTTTTCTTCATAATCTTGGACTATCAGACCACCATTTTATTATGTTTGCAATCTCAACAAATAATCTGCTCAGACCCCAACCAAGGAGCATCAAAAGTCGTGCTATAAATTCTCAGACAACCCAAAGATTCCTTGATGCCCTTCCAGACTCCCTAAGCCTACCCAAGGACATCAGAGGACAAAAATTCAGTTAACCACCTAACTGAGGAACTCAATTTAACTTTGCGCAATACCCCTAAAAACTAAAAACATTTGTCATAGAAACTAGCTCCCTGGTATACAGAAAATACACGAGCTCTGAAGCAAGCTTCCAGAAAATTGGAACGGAAATGGCGCCACACCCAAACTGGAAGTCTTCCGACTAGCTTGGAAAGACAGTACGTGCAGTATCGAAGAGCCCTCACTGCTGCTCGATCGTCCTATTTTTCCAACTTAATTGAGGAAAATAAGAACAATCCGAAATTTCTTTTTGATACTTGTCGCAAAGCTAACTAAAAAAGCAGCATTCCCCAAGAGAGGATGGCTCTCACTTCAGCAGTAATGAATTCATGAACTTCTTTGAGGAAAAGATCATGATCATTAGAAAGCAAATTACGGACTTCTCTTTAAATCTGCGTATTCCTCCAAAGCTCCGTTGTCCTGAGTCTGCACAACTCTGCCAGGACCTAGGATCAAGGGAGACACTAAAGTGTTTAGTACTATATCGCTTGACACAATGATGAAAATAATTATGGCCTCTAAACCTTCAAGCTGCATACTGGACCCTATTCCAACTAAACTACTGAAAGAGCTGCTTCCTGTGCTTGGCCCTCCTATGTTGAACATAATAAACGGTTCTCTATCCACCGGATGTGTACCAAACTCACTAAAAGTGGCAGTAATAAAGCCTCTCTTGAAAAAGCCAAACCTTGACCCAGAAAAATATTTAAAAAACTAAATCGGCCTATATCGAATCTTCCATTCCTCTCAAACATTTTACAAAAAGCTGTTGCGCAGCAACTCACTGCCTTCCTGAAGACAAACAATGTATACGAAACGCTTCAGTCTGGTTTTAGACCCCATCATAGCACTGAGACTGCACTTGTGAAGGTGGTAAATTACCTTTTAATGATGTCAGACCGAGGCTCTGTATCTGTCCTCGTGCTCCTAGATCTTAGTGCTGCTTTTGATACCATCGATCACCACATTCTTTTCGAGGAGATTGGAACCCAAATTGGTCTACACGGACAAGTTCTGGCCTGGTTTAGATCTTATCTGTCGGAAAGATATCAGTTTGTCTCTGTGAATGGTTTGTCCTCTGACAAATCAACTGTAAATTTCGGTGTTCCTCAAGGTTCCGTTTTAGGACCACAATTGTTCTTCACTATATATTTTACCTCTTGGGGATGTCATTCGAAACATAATGTTAAATTTCACTGCTATGCGGATGACACACAGCTGTACATTTCAATGAAACATGGTGAAGCCCCAAAATTGCCCTCGCTAGAAGCCTATGTTTCAGACATAAGGAAGTGGATGGCTGCAAACTTTCTACTTTTAAACTCGGCCAAAAACAGAGATGCTTGTTCTAGGTCCCAAGAAACAAAGAGATCTTCTGTTAAATCTGATTGGTTGTATAGTCGTCTCAAATAAAACTGAAGGACCTCGGCGTTACTCTGGACCCTGATCTCTCTTTTGAAGAACATATCAAGACTGTTTCAAGGGCAGCTTTTTTCCATCTATGTAACATTGCAAAAATCAGAAACTTTCTGTACACAAAAGATGCAGAAAAATTAATCCATGCTTTGTTACTTCTAGGTTGGACTACTGCAATGCTCTACTTTCCGGCTACCCGGATAAGCACTAAATAAACTTCAGTTAGTGCTAAATATAGCTGCTAGAATCCTGACTAGAACCAAAAAATTTGATCATATTACTCCAGTGTTAGCCACCCTACACTGGCTTCCTGTAAGGCAAAGGGCTGATTTCAAGGTTTTACTGATAACCTACAAAGCATTACATGGGCTTGCTCCTACCTATCTTTCCGATTTGGTCCTGCCATACATACCTACACGTACGCTGCTGTCACAAGACGCAGGCCTCCTAATTGTCCCTAGAATTTCTAAGCAAACAGCTGAAGACAGGGCTTTCTCCTATAGAGCTCAATTTTTATGGAATAGTCTGCCTACCCATGTGAGAGATGCAGACTCGGTCTCAACCTTAAGTCTTTACTGAAGACTCATCTCTTCAGTGGGTCCTATGATTGAGTGTAGTCTGGCCCAGGAGTGTGAAGGTGAACGGAAAGGCTCTAGAGCAACGAAACTGCCCTTGCTGTCTCTGCCTGGACCGGTTCCCCTCTCTCCACTGGGATTCTCTGCCTCTAACCCTATTACAGGGGCTGAGTCACTGGCTTATTGGTGTTTCTTCCATGCCGTCCCTAGGAGGGGTGCGTCACTGAGTGGGTTGAGTCACTGACGTGGTCTTCCTGTCTGGGTTGGCGCCGCCCCTTGGGTTGTGCCGTGGTGGAGATCTTTGTGGGCTATACTCAGCCTTGTCTCAGGATGGTAAGTTGTGGTTGAAGATATCCCTCTAGTGGTGTGGGGGCTGTGCTTTGGCAAAGTGGGTGGGGTTATATCCTTCCTGTTTGGCCCTGTCCGGGGGTATCGTCGGATGGGGCCACAGTGTCTCCTGACCCCTCCTGTCCTCAGCCTCCAGTATTTATGCTGCAGTAGTTTATGTGTCGGGGGGCTAGGGTCAGTCTGTTATATCTGGAGTATTTCTCCTGTCTTATCCGGTGTCCTGTGTGAATTTAAGTATGCTCTCTCTAATTCTCTCTTTCCCTCTTTCTTTCTTTCTCTCTGTTGGAGGAACCTGAGCCTAGGACCATGCCTCAGGACTACCTGACATGATGACTACTTGCTGTCCCCAGTCCACCTGGCCCGTGCTGCTGCTCCAGTTTCAACTGTTCTGCCTGCGGCTATGGAACCCTGACCTGTTCACCGGACGTGCTACCTGTTCCAGACCTGCTGTTTCAACTCTCTAGAGACAGCAGGAGCGGTAGAGATACTCTCAATGATCAGCTATGAAAAGCCAACTGACATTTACTCTTGAGGTGCTGACTTGTTACACCCTCGACAACTGTGATATTATTATTATTTGACCATGCTGGTCATTTATGAACATTTGAACATCTTGGCCATGTTCTGTTATAATCTCCACCCGGCACAGCCAGAAGAGGACTGGCCACCCCTCATAGCCTGGTTCCTCTCTAGGTTTCTTCCTAGGTTCTGGCCTTTCTAGGGAGTTTTTCCTAGCCACCGTGCTTCTACACCTGCATTGCTTGCTGTTTGGGGTTTTAGGCTGGGTTTCTGTACAGCACTTTGAGATATCAGCTGATGTAAAAAGGGCTATATAAATAAATTTGATTTGATTTGATTATGAGCCCCAGTCTCCACAGCACAACCTCCCCTCCAAACCTTCCATGTACTGTCTGCTTCATTATGAGTCCCCGTCTGTCAGCTCTGCTAGCGGTGGTTTGGTGTGATAATGAACGACAGGAAGGTTGGCTACACAAAGTGTATGGGACCAGGCTAGTGGCTAGGCCATTACTGGTGTTGGACGAGATCTCTAGAGACGTGTGGATAGTTGGAAAGAGATATCCACAGTACAGCACTGCAGCGTGTTATCAACCATGTGAATATAAAACCATGTTATTTAGACTTGTCCTAACTGTTGGAGCAGACCGGTAGTAGGGGAGGTGTACATTAAAATGTCATGAAGCCCTCGCAATACAATCTACTGTAGTAAATGAGTCCTCGAACATCATATATAACAGCATTACCCAAGAGATCTTATCCAACAGAACAGGCTTCGTCTCATAATATATGACCGTCATCAATGGAAACGTCTTCAACCAAGGGTATAGGCCTAGTCAGTTGTTCTATATATAGAGCCACTGATCATGTTGGATGGCTCAATGAAAGCACTCAGGATACAGGGATAGCTATAGTCTGCCTAGGTGAAGCTGCTGTAAACATTTTCCATATTATATTGCTGGTTCTGTGATGCTACTTTCCAGGACTCAGATCTATAGGACTGTTATTCTGACTGTACAGATCTATAGGACTGTTATTCTGACTGTACATATCTATAGGACTGTTATTCTGACTGTACAGATCTATAGGACGTTATTCTGACTGTACAGATCTATAGGACTGTTATTCTGACTGTACAGATCTATAGGACTGTTATTCTGACTGTACAGATGTATAGGACTGTAGTATGACTGTACAGATCTATAGGACTTTGTTTATTCTGACTGTACTATCTATAGGACGTTATTCTGACTGTACAGATCTATAGGACTGTTATTCTGACTGTCCAGATCTATAGGACTGTTATTCTGACTGTACAGATCTATAGGACTGTTATTCTGACTGTACATATCTATAGGACTGTTATTCTGACTGTACATATCTATAGGACTGTTATTCTGACTGTACAGATCTATATGACTGTTATTCTGACTGTACAGATCTATAGGACTGTTATTCTGACTGTACAGATCCTATAGGACTGTTAGTCTGACTGTACAGATCTATAGGACTGTTCTTCTGACTGTACATATCTATAGGACTGTTCTTCTGACTGTACAGATCTATAGGACTGTTATTCTGACTGTACAGATCTATAGGACCTGTTATTCTGACTGTACAGATCTATAGGACTGTTATTCTGACTGTACATATCTATAGGACTGTTATTCTGACTGTACATATCTATAGGACTGTTAGTCTGACTGTACAGATCTATAGGACTGTTATTCTGACTGTACAGATCTATAGGACTGTTATTCTGACTGTACAGATTCTATAGGACTGTTATTTCTGACTGTACATATCTAGAGGACGGTATTCTGACTGTACAGATCTATAGGACTGTTTATTCTGACTGTACAGATCTATAGGACTGTTATTCTGACTGTACAGATCTATAGGACTGTTATTCTGACTGTACAGATCTATAGGACTGTTATTCTGACTGTACAGATCTATAGGACTGTTATTCTGACTGTACAGATCTATAGGACTGTTATTCTGACTGCTACATATCTATAGGACTGTTATTCTGACTGTACAGATCTATAGGACTGTTATTCTGATGTACAGATCTATAGGACTGTTATTCTGACTGTACAGATCTATAGGACTGTTATTCTGACTGTACATATCTATAGGACTGTTATTCTGACTGTACAGAATCTATAGGACTGTTATTCTGACTGTACAGATCTATAGGACTGTTATTCTGACTGTACAGATCTATAGGACTGTTATTTCTGACTGTACAGATCTATAGGACTGTTATTCTGACTGTACAGATCTATAGGACTGTTATTCTGACTGTACAGATCTATAGGACTGTTATTCTGACTGTACATATCTATAGGACTGTTATTCTGACTGTACAGATATGTTCTATAGGACTGTTATTCTGACTGTACAGATCTATAGACTGTTAGTCTGACTGTACAGATCTATAGGACTGTTAGTCTGACTGTACAGACGTATAGGACTGTTAGTCTGACTGTACAGATCTATAGGACTGTTATTCTGACTGTACAGATCTATAGGACTGTTATTCTGACTGTACAGATCTATAGGACTGTTATTCTGACTGTACAGATCTATAGGACTGCTATACATCCCTCTACTCCCATTCTCTCTGTCACATACACACACATTGGCAGGGCAATACTAAAGCTCCATGGGTAGTCAGTCCACTATGAAAAACCACCTTGTCATTCCCCTTCGTTGCCACATTTACATAGCAGCCTTGTTTTGTGGTGCCACGGTTTGTGTTGCTCCTAATTCACCCTGGTTACAACCAACAGAAGCTGAAATCACATCCAACACAACCAAATGATAGTAAGAGAATTAGCTACAGCCTCGTCCTACAGCCATGGCCTCCTTGGCTGAGGTAAACTTAGTTAAATGCACCTGTTATCAGACAGACCAGAGTGAAGCAACACAGCAGCCCCTGGCTCAGTGGTTCCAGCCTCATGTGACTGACGCAATACATACTGGAGCCAAGAGAGAGGAGACCATTATACAGTCAATGGTCTATAACCACCCTACCAGCAAAATCATCCCCTCTAGCCCTCCTCCCTGCCCCTCTCCCTCCCCTTCCCCCCATATAGCCCCATTAACAGCACAGTTAGATAACAGCTAGCTGGATAACTGTCCCGATCAGGCTTACCATCTGTGCATTCCTCATAGTACCAGTCTAGCTCATAGTAATCCGCCTCCACAAATTTCTGCATACTCAGTCCCCTTCAGCTGAGAGGAGCGTCACCATCTTCTCCTGTCCTGCTGCGGAGGTCACGAGAACACCTGCCCGTCCTTTCATTACATACTCTGAGTTCTCTAGGAGTTTACCATGATGAGGAGACCACGTGGAACAGCACATTTTATCACTGGTACCAGAGCGGAAGGATGGGAGGGAGAGGAAAGAGAGAAAGAGATATTTCCCAAAAAGCAACGCAGCCCAAAACACAGTAATGCAGCAGGGATGTGTTGCTGCCTGGTGGTGAGTCAAGGTTGTATCACAAATGAGGGAGGGGCCTGGGGAGGGCCAAGAGCCATGAGGAAGGGAAATGTCAGAGGCATGCTCCTCCCTCTGAACTGTTTCGTCAATAGCAACCTGCTTTCGCCCCTCCTCTCTCTCCTTGGCTCACCCTCCCCTTCTCACAACAGTACATCCTTCTGTGAGGTTGCCATGGAGACTGGCTCCCTACTCCAGCACTGAGTAGCATCTGAATGCAGGCTAGTGTTGCTACTGCTGCTGCCTCTGTATGCGACCAGCTCTCTGTTCATATCTGCCTGGCTCTGGTACAACACCTCTACTACAGGGCAGGGAGTTCACCTTGCTGAATGATATTAACAAATCATTCAATAGGTTTATAGTGGAGAACATAGTTCTCTCCCCCACACTGATTTACAGCAGGATAATATCTGAGATGCTTCTACTTCTTAAATAGCATGTCCCTTTGATAAAGAGTACACTGACTAATTCTAACACCACTTGACAGTCAGACAATAAAAGGTCAGATGTAATTTAGAGACAGCCATTAATCAAACAATGAGGATTATTATTTCAGCGATTTATAGAAACACTTCCTCAACCTGCCTGCCTGACTGATTCAAGGCTGTATAATGCCATCAGTATTGCATCATATGGAGTGTAATGCGTCTGTGGTAGAAGATGCATCAGAGTAGGAGTGGCCCATCAGGAATCAGCTGACTAGCCAGATGACCAATGAACCACCCTGCTGCCTATCCTCCTTGTGACGTCACAATCACAGGTGACAAGACCAGAAATGACAAGACAGTGACAAAAACAGAATTGGACAAAACCAGATTGGTGACATAAATCTCTATAGCCTAGTTCTGAATTTAATCAAGGAGTAGAGTACAATATCTAAAACCATCTATCAAAGAATATCAGTTTGGGAGGTTTGTATTACGCTGCACAAATGTGACAACAAAGTGGTCTTGTCTTGTGAGAAACACTGGAGTCTATCCTTTAAGTCAGTATCAGTAACTATTTTTAACCAATGCTGCAGGACTGTCCTTGTAGTCTACATCTGCGACAACGTAATCAGAGTATTAAAGCATCTGTTATTACAGCATCCTACAGTGCCGTCTTCAGACAACAGTACAGGTACTGTATCAGCACATAACACAATATCTGCTGATTGATGTTTAAACTTCCTGAGCTCTACAGTATGACCTACATTCACAATAGAAGGCCGCTGACAACCAGTTGACATAAAGGTCATACACAAGGACAGATCAGTATGTGATCAGATCAGATCCTGAGTGGCGGAGCGGTCTATGGCACTGCATCGCAGTGCTAGAGGCGTCACTACAGACCCTGGGCTGTAGTGACGCAACCACCCGCACAATTGGCCCAGCGTCGTCCGGGTTAGGGGAGGGTTTGGCCGGGGTAGGCCGTCATTGTAAATAAGAATTTGTTCTTAACTGACTTGCCTAGTTAAAGGTAAATAAAGATAGAAAAAGAAGAAAAATCCAGTCATCACACACAGCCTTGTGTCTGTCCAGCCTCATGTCTGGTTGAGACACAGACAGACGTTAGGACAGACGTCTCCACTGAGCTGATAGCACCAGCAGCAGAGCAGACTGGCAGAGCGTGGCGCTTCAGCCTGCCTGGCACCCACGGCCCAGCGGGTATGTTTGCTGTGTCAACCAGGCCCAGCTGTCTGTCGCTGACCCATATGGGCTTAGGGCCATATTACAATGACTCTGTCTCTCTCTAACTTTCATTCCCTTTGTCTCAATCTCTGTCTGTCTCTCTGTGTTTGTATCGCTCTGTCTGTCTGCCTGTATATATCTCAGACAAACTTCCTCAGTCTCACTACGGCACCAGAATCTCAGCTGTTAGTCTTCCACCCCCATTTTTAAATCCTTGATCTCGGCTCTAACTTGCACCATTTCCAAAATACACTGCATATGAGCTCAATACAATTACTAATGTGAAGGTTGAAGCGATGAACCAGTTGAATATCAAATGTGTACCAGCGTGCAACAGACCACATAAAAGGAAGAATAGAAAGCAGAGAAGTGACTAGCAGAGGGAGTGTGGAAGCCCTCGCCCCCTCGCCTGCATCATCTTTAAAAACTACGAAATACAAACGCTGCGCTTACGGAAATACTTCAGAGTCTCCTCAATCTGCTCGACGGTGAGGTCCAGGTTGGTATCGGGGGAGAGGAGAGGGGTGTGGAGCCAGTCGTCGTGGTCATACCCGTAGATGGTGTCTGCTCTCAGCTTGTAGTGGGGCAGCTGCTCCTCCAGCAGACTGATGATCTCCACCTCTGGAAGATCAGTACTGTTACACACATCTGTAGGAGGAGAAGAGGGGAAAGGAGGAGGACAGGGGACGGAGAAGAGAGGAGATAGGAGAAGGTATGAGGGGAGGAGAAGAGAATAGGAGAGGGAGAGACTAGAGGTTAGTTTTAGCCCCCTAGAGCAGCAGGAGGTTTTGTAACAGGTGCCTGGTTGAAAACACCAGAACAATGGCTGTTTATGTTTCAACTTCCTCATCTAGAGCAGGGTTCCCCAACTGGCGGCCCACGGCCAACTCAATATTGGGAAGGTGTTCTTAATGTTTTGTACCCTCGGTGTATGTGATTGTATACAAATGTAAGCAAGGTTTGAAATGATTATGGTTTTAGTGAAATGTTATATCTGTTTGGGCTTCTTGTGGTCAATTTGTAGTCTACAAATGATTTGTAATTAGGTTCTGACCCCAAAAAATTGTCCTACGTCAATCTAGTTAGTTAATGATCCCTGATCTAGTGAGAACGATGACAGTCTTGCTCAAGACGTACACATACCTTTCAACAAACTATTTTTAGATCCTCAGTAGACTATCCCGCTGAACAATCTGCTTTTCTAAACCATAATCAAACACAACGACCTCTGAACTATGGTCATACGTGATGATGTGTCATTGTATCTTGTTTACACATCAGAATCTTGGTAGCAGTCTGTTTACATAAAGGGAGTGCAGCAAGAGCTACTAAAAGCAGTGTAGGAGGACCTCAGGTGGCACATTGAGGAACTACAATCCTGCTGATGTCTATGAATCACAACAGTGCTACAGAACAACAAGATATGACAGTGATTTACAGAATAACTCATCCTGGAGCTGCTTTATGAAAATGAAGAGAGTGCATACAGTATACTATATAAACAAGGAGAAACTGCATAAACCCACAGACTGCAGAACATATTGGCATGGGAACTAGGAAGAAGTTCTCCTTCCAGATACTAGTTTGCGACAGTAAACTCTGTGCTTCACTGGAACATAGTGAAGTCATCTTACCAGCACTTCCTGCCATGTGATTTACTCCTTCCCTCAGCAGATCCAGATGTCCATCAGACTCCCATCCAAACACTGTTACAGCTCATCACTGTAAAACTCCTAGATAACTTCACCAGAATCACACACACTAAGAAGTGACTGAGTTGTGAATACGGAATTGAACGTCTCAGTTTATATGAGCAGGCGTGTTTCCAATCCATTTGTTCAACAGCTGCATACATAAGGCCTGCATATCTGAGTGGCGATGACGCTCCAGCAGACAATGGTGTCCCAGATAGCCAGGCCTTAATCCAGACAGAATGGGCTGGCAGGCTGCTGAGACAGGCTAAACTGACTGACACCATGGTACTGACTGTCACCAGCAAAACCTAGCAGCATTAGCAGACTACAGCAGGGGAGTCAGACAGTCAGTCACACAGACAGTCACACACAGACTACAACACGTGGGGGGACACTACTGTTATGGCCCATTGCCATCAATTAAAAGTAGTAAAAACATACAAATTCATAGTTAACTCCTTAAATCTCATATTTCTGCTAAATAGAGCCGATTATAGGCCTATTCTTCATATTCAGCTCAGATCTCTGAAGTGTAAACCGGGATGATAAATGCTCTATAAAAGCTCCTGAACAACCACAACAGTCAGGCCATGCAAACCAGAATAACAACAATGGCTGGAAGTGTCACATGACGTGTGTATTTATAGTCAGATCTGTAAGGCCCTGGCACTCCGCTCTGCACCCGCTGCCCCACTGTCCTTCTGTCCCCTCTACCTCTCTGGCATTCACTTCAAATCCCCAGGCTACAGTACACTACTGTAGCGCAGGGCCAATACAGGCAGAACCTACATCCAACTACACAGAAAACTAGACCCCATGGTGACAAACATTAGGCAGACAGAGAGCACAAGAGAGACAGACATGTGGGCAGTACAACTACAAACTGTCTACCTCTAGTCTAGTTCACGTTCTAGTCTTCATATCCAACCCTATCATGTTTACTAAGAGATGACTAAACAAATGACTGAACAATAATGTGTGTATTTGAATAGGATGTATTTGCATAATCTATAGCAGTAAGATGATGTATATGAGTTGGTAACCTATTGTCCTAGTAGTCCTCATTAAAACCAGGCTATATACTGGAACCATCCCCTTCATAACAACATGCTTAACAACCATCAATCATTTCCATAGGAAACATTATCCTTACTACTCCATAGAAATGTCAAGAAAGCAGACATTAAGTACAAAAGTAAAATCATTGAACAAACAACAATTGAAGTCCAAATAAAGTGAGGAATCCCAGTAGTTTTAAACACCAAACAAGCCCAAACCTCCCCGTAGATCCAACCCAAAGTCACGGTGTCCAGTACTCACTCATGGCGCCTCTGCCCCTTGCGCCGTGTCCTCTCACCCAGACTTACATTTTCCACTTCTACCAGGAAAGGGCAGGGCGAAGAGGAGTGGGAGACAAAAAAAGAGGGGAGGGAGGGAGATGGAGAGAGAAGAGAGGAAGGAAGAGAGAGAAGGGAGGGAGGAAGAGAGAAGGTAGAGAGAGAGAAGGGAGGGAGAGAGAGTGGGAGGGAAATAATTAAGAGTGAGAGGGAAGAAGAGAGAGTCGTAGGAAAGCGAACCCAGCTACTCTGCGTTACCATGCCTGGCATGCCACTGACGGTGGTCACATGGGGCCCTCAACCCCCACAACCCCCCCCCTACTGTAGCCAGCATGGCAGCACAGCCCCGCAGCACAGCCCCGCAGCACAGCCCCGCAGCACAGCCCCAACACGTCTCCATTAGGGGAACACCACCGTACGGTGTGTTACCTCAACACGTCTCCATTAGGGGAACACCACCGTACGGTGCGTTACCTCAACACGTCTCCATTAGGGGAACACCACCGTACGGTGCGTTACCTCAACACGTCTCTATTAGGGGAACGCTACCGTACGGTGCGTTACCTCAACACGTCTCCATTAGGGGAACGCTACCGTACGGTAGCGTTACCTCAACACGTCTCCATTAGGGGAACACCACCGTACGGTGCGTTACCTCAACACGTCTCCATTAGGGGAACACTACCGTACGGTGCGTTACCTCAACACGTCTCTATTAGGGGAACACCACCGTACGGTGCGTTACCTCAACACGTCTCTATTAGGGGAACGCTACCGTACGGTGCGTTACCTCAACACGTCTCCATTAGGGGAACGCTACCGTACGGTGCGTTACCTCAACACGTCTCCATTAGGGGAACACCACCGTACGGTGCGTTACCTCAACACGTCTCCATTAGGGGAACACTACCGTACGGTGCGTTACCTCAACACGTCTCTATTAGGGGAACACTACCGTACGGTGCGTTACCTCAACACGTCTCCATTAGGGGAACACTACCGTACGGCGTGTTACCTCAACACGTCTCCATTAGGGGAACACTACCGTACGGTGTGTTACCTCAACACGTCTCCATTAGGGGAACACCACCGTACGGTGCGTTACCTCAACACGTCTCCATTAGGGGAACACTACCGTACGGTGTGTTACCTCAACACGTCTCCATTAGGGGAACACTACCGTACGGTGTGTTACCTCAACACGTCTCCATTAGGGGAACACTACCGTACGGTGTGTTACCTTCAACACGTCTCCATTAGGGGAACACACCACCGTACGGTGTGTTACCTCAACACGTCTCCATTAGGGGAACACTACCGTACGGTGTGTTACCTCAACACGTCTCCATTAGGGGAACACTACCGTACGGTGTGTTACCTCAACACGTCTCCATTAGGGGAACACCACCGTACGGTGTGGTTAACTCAACACGTCTCCATTAGGGGAACACTACGTACGGTGCGTTACCTCAACACGTCTCCATTAGGGGAAACACTACCCGTACCGTGTGCTACCTCAACACGTCTCCATTAGGGGAACACTACCGTACGGTGTGTTACCTCAACACGTCTCCATTAGGGGAACACTACCGTACGGTGTGTTACCTCAACACGTCTCCATTAGGGGAACACTACCGTACGGTGCGTTACCTCAACACGTCTCCATTAGGGGAACACTACCGTACGGTGCGTTACCTCAACACGTCTCCATTAGGGGAACACCACCGTACGGTGCGTTACCTCAACACGTCTCCATTAGGGGAACACCACCGTACGGTGCGTTACCTCAACACGTCTCCATTAGGGGAACGCTACCGTACGGCGCGTTACCTCAACACGTCTCCATTAGGGGAACACTACCGTACGGTGCGTTACCTCAACACGTCTCCATTAGGGGAACACTACCGTACTGTGTGCTACCCCAACACGTCTCCAGAGAGATCCAGCCAACGCTTGCGCCCACACAGGGTCGATTGACACACACACACACACACACCACACGGACTAAAGCCAATAAACATTTGTGAGAACCCTAGAAACCTGAATAAAACCCGAACGAATCAAGCATATTAAAGTGTAAAACTGTTCTGTAGGACGTGGGTCACCTAAGATACAGACGTAAACATGCTATTCCACACGTTAACAGTGCTGGGGGAGAGACAGAGAGCAGCATCTGATTCAGTGTGCTCCAGGACGACAGGGAGGGAATCAGAAGGCTGTAGACACAACAGAGCAGAACAGCTGCTGATTGTTCCTTTCCCCTACTTCAGGACAACCACTGTTCTCCACCTATCCAGCCACTGCTGTGGTAGAGCACCAGCATGTCTACAACTACATGTCTGATAAGAAATGACACTCAGTACTGACAACACCAGGAGGCTTGATTCTTCAGCCTTAGGTCTGCCCGCTGCCTGTTTAATAAGCCCCCTCCATTACCCTGGCTATGGTTGTAATAAGCCCCCTCCATTTCCCTGGCTATGGTTGTAATAAGCCCCCTCCATTTCCCTGGCTATGGTTGTAATAAGCCCCGTCAATTTCCCTGGCTATGGTTGTAATAAGCCCCCTCCATTTCCCTGGCTATGGTTGTAATAAGCCCTCTCCATTTCCCTAGCTATGGTTGTAATAAGCCCCCTCCATTTCCCTGGCTATGGTTGTAATAAGCCCCCTCCATTTCCCTGGCTATGGTTGTAATATGCCCCCTCCATTACCCTGGCTATGGTTGTAATAAGCCCCCTCCCTTACCCTGGCTATGGTTGTAATAAGCCCCCTCCATTACCCTGGCTATGGTTGTAATAAGCCCCCTCCATTACCCTGGCTATGGTTGTAATAAGCCCCCTCCATTACCCTGGCTATGGTTGTAATAAGCCCCCTCCATTACCCTGGCTATGGTTGTAATAAGCCGCCTCCATTACCCTGGCTATGGTTGTAATAAGCCCCCTACATTACCCTGGCTATGGTTGTAATAAGCCCCCTACATTACCCTGGCTATGGTTGTAATAAGCCCCCTACATTACCCTGGCTATGGTTGTAATAAGCCCCCTACATTACCCTGGCTATGGTTGTAATAAGCCCCCTACATTACACTGGCTATAGTTGTAATAAGCCCTCTCCATTACCCTGGCTATGGTTGTAATAAGCCCCCTCCATTACCCTGGCTATGGTTGTAATAAGCCGCCTCCATTACCCTGGCTATGGTTGTAATAAGCCCCCTACATTACCCTGGCTATGGTTGTAATAAGCCCCCTACATTACCCTGGCTATGGTTGTAATAAGCCCCCTACATTACACTGGCTATAGTTGTAATAAGCCCCCTACATTACCCTGGCTATGGTTGTAATAAGCCCCTACATTACACTGGCTATGGTTGGAATTCATGTGGTCTTGCCAAGAGGCTGGGTCTGGCACAGATCCACCAGACAGATGACACTGCTTAACGGCTCCTGACGCCATGGCAACTGTGCTGTTGTGTGTCTTGGTCTGTCCCAGAGGAAAAGCAGAACTTGGTGAACAGTGCAGGGCCGGGCTATGAGTCAGTCTCACTCCGTTCCATTCAGCTGGCCTGACCACTGCTCACTGGACTAATGGAAAGTCTCTGGCTGATTCCAACTGTTTTGTATACACACAAACTGTTCCCATGGATACATCAGGCTGTGGGAATATCTGTGGTGTGTGGCTAAAACTGCATATCCGACAGAAAGACAAGCCGAAAGAGAACAATCTCAGTTAACCCGGAACTAAAGTCTTGTGTAACTGGTCAGCTGCTCTGTTAACGTAGTCTGCCCACGAGAGATTATAGCAACAATGGCATGTGGACACACTGACACTGACATACGTACTGACAAACAAAGTCCACCAAGCCAGAAATCAACACTCCCACAGCCCCCTGACAGGAACTTTGGGTTCAGTTCACATGGCAAAGTTTAATATTTAAAGTATCTTAAGTCCAAAACTGAACACACTACCATATAGCACCCGTTATCCGTTAACTGCTAACAGTACTGCATACATGTGTTAATGACTTCAACTTCCTATCTATATCTTGTGGGCAGTAATATAGTAGCAGTATTTGCATGATATTTTTACCCTCAGTGTGTACCTCAATAAGCCATATCTGTATCAATAAAATAGTCTTCTACTGATACTACTGGAGAAGATTACAATTGTATACACATGCTGAACAAAATTCATATTTACCCATATTTTGCCAGTGGGAAAAGGATGCACACTGGAGTGAAGTATCATCCTGTTCTAGACTGAGTATCCTGCTGTAATATAGACTAAAGTTAGCATGATATTGTTGAGGTACTTCCACACTACTTGATTAGCTAGATGAGCACTAATGTTATTTTGAGAACAGCACAAGATGAGCCCTAAGCATTGTAAACATCCCATGAACTTTAGTAACACTATAATCATGTGATGTACCTTTTTTACATGTCTTTGAAAGACATCTCTCAGAGAAAGTAGTTACAGTACATCTGTTCACTACAACCTTACTGAACCCAACCTACCACAGCCTGGGTACCTACTGTAGTTACAGTACATCTGTTCACTACAACCTTACTGAACCCGACCTACCACAGCCTGGGTACCTACTGTAGTTACAGTACATCTGTTCACTACAACCTTACTGAACCCAACCTACCACAGCCTGGGTATCTACTGTAGTTACAGTACATCTGTTCACTACAACCTTACTGAACCCAACCTACCACAGCCTGGGTACCTACTGTAGTTACAGTACATCTGTTCACTACAACCTTACTGAACCCGACCTACCACAGCCTGGGTACCTACTGTAGTTACAGTACATCTGTTCACTACAACCTTACTGAACCCAACTACCACAGCCTGGGTACCTACTGTAGTTACAGTACATCTGTTCACTACAACCTTACTGAACCCAACCTACCACAGCCTGGGTACCTACTGTAGTTACAGTACATCTGTTCACTACAACCTTACTGAACCCAACCTACCACAGCCTGGGTACCTACTGTAGTTACAGTACATCTGTTCACTACAACCTTACTGAACCCAACCTACCACAGCCTGGGTATCTACTGTAGTTACAGTACATCTGTTCACTACAACCTTACTGAACCCAACCTACCACAGCCTGGGTACCTACTGTAGTTACAGTACATCTGTTCACTACAACCTTACTGAACCCAACCTACCACAGCCTGGGTACCTACTGTAGTTACAGTACATCTGTTCACTACAACCTTACTGAACCCAACCTACCACAGCCTGGGTACCTACTGTAGTTACAGTACATCTGTTCACTACAACCTTACTGAACCCAACCTACCACAGCCTGGGTATCTACTGTAGTTACAGTACATCTGTTCACTGCAACCTTACTGAACACAACCTACCACAGCCTGGGAACCTACTGTAGTTACAGTACATCTGTCACTACAACCTTACTGAACACAACCTACCACAGCCTGGGTACCTACTGTAGTTACAGTACATCTGTTCACTACAACCTTACTGAACACAACCTACCACAGCCTGGGTACCTACTGTAGTTACAGTACATCTGTTCACTACAACCTTACTGAACACAACCTACCACAGCCTGGGTACCTACTGTAGTTACAGTACATCTGTTCACTACAACCTTACTGAACCCAACCTACCACAGCCTGGGTACCTACTGTAGTTACAGTACAATCTGTTCACTACAACCTTACTGAACCCAACCTACCACAGCCTGGGTACCTACTGTAGTTACCGTACATCTCCCTCTGTTCACTACAACCTTACTGAACCCGACCTACCACAGCCTGGGAACCTACTGTAGTTACAGTACATCTGTTCACTACAACCTTACTGAACCCGACCTACCACAGCCTGGGTACCTACTGTAGTTACAGTACATCTGTTCACTACAACCTTACTGAACCCAACCTACCACAGCCTGGTACCTACTGTAGTTACAGTACATCTGTTCACTACAACCTTACTGAACCCAACATACCACAGCCTGGGTACCTACTGTAGTTACAGTACATCTGTTCACTACAACCTTACTGAACCCGACCTACCACAGCCTGGGTACCTACTGTAGTTACAGTACATCTGTTCACTACAACCTTACTGAACCCAACCTACCACAGCCTGGGTACCTACTGTAGTTACAGTACATCTGTTCACTACAACCTTACTGAACCCAACCTACCACAGCCTGGGTATCTACTGTAGTTACAGTACATCTGTTCACTACAACCTTACTGAACCCAACCTACCACAGCCTGGGTACCTACTGTAGTTTACAGTACATCTGTTCACTACAACCTTACTGAACCCAACCTACCACAGCCTGGGTACCTACTGTAGTTACAGTACATCTGTTCACTACAACCTTACTGAACCCAACCTACCACAGCCTGGGTACCTACTGTAGTTACAGTACATCTGTTCACTACAACCTTACTGAACCCAACCTACCACAGCCTGGGTACCTACTGTAGTTACAGTACATCTGTTCACTACAACCTTACTGAACCCAACCTACCACAGCCTGGGTACCTACTGTAGTTACAGTACATCTGTTCACTACAACCTTACTGAACCCGACCTACCACAGCCTGGGTACCTACTGTAGTTACAGTACATCTGTTCACTACAACCTTACTGAACCCACCTACCACAGCCTGGGTACCTACTGTAGTTACAGTACATCTGTTCACTACAACCTTACTGAACCCAACCTACCACAAGCCTGGGTACCTACTGTAGTTACAGTACATCTGTCACTACAACCTTACTGAACCCAACCTACCACAGCCTGGGTACCTACTGTAGTTACAGTACATCTGTTCACTACAACCTTACTGAACCCGACCTACCACAGCCTGGGTATCTACTGTAGTTACAGTACATCTGTTCACTACAACCTTACTGAACCCAACTACCACAGCCTGGGTACCTACTGTAGTTACAGTACATCTGTTCACTACAACCTTACTGAACCCGACCTACCACAGCCTGGGTACCTACTGTAGTTACAGTACATCTGTTCACTACAACCTTACTGAACCCAACCTACCACAGCCTGGGTACCTACTGTAGTTACAGTACATCTTTCACTACAACCTTACTGAACCCAACCTACCACAGCCTGGGTACCTACTGTAGTTACAGTACATCTGTTCACTGCAACCTTACTGAACACAACCTACCACAGCCTGGGAACCTACTGTAGTTACAGTACATCTGTTCACTACAACCTTACTGAACCCAACCTACCACAGCCTGGGTACCTACTGTAGTTACAGTACATCTGTTCACTACAACCTTACTGAACCCAACCTACCACAGCCTGGGTACCTACTGTAGTTACAGTACATCTGTTCACTACAACCTTACTGAACCCGACCTACCACAGCCTGGGTATCTACTGTAGTTACAGTACATCTGTTCACTACAACCTTACTGAACCCAACCTACCACAGCCTGGGTACCTACTGTAGTTACAGTACATCTGTTCACTACAACCTTACTGAACCCAACCTACCACAGCCTGGGTACCTACTGTAGTTACAGTACATCTGTTCACTACAACCTTACTGAACCCGACCAACCACAGCCTGGGTACCTACTGTAGTTACAGTACATCTGTTCACTACAACCTTACTGAACCCAACCTACCACAGCCTGGGTACCTACTGTAGTTACAGTACATCTGTTCACTACAACCTTACTGAAACCAACCTACCACAGCCTGGGTACCTACTGTAGTTACAGTACATCTGTTCACTACAACCTTACTGAACCCGACCTACCACAGCCTGGGTACCTACTGTAGTTACAGTACATCTGTTCACTACAACCTTACTGAACCCAACCTACCACAGCCTGGGTACCTACTGTAGTTACAGTACATCTGTTCACTGCAACCTTACTGAACACAACCTACCACAGCCTGGGAACCTACTGTAGTTACAGTACATCTGTTCACTACAACCTTACTGAACCCAACCTACCACAGCCTGGGTACCTACTGTAGTTACAGTACATCTGTTCACTACAACCTTACTGAACCCAACCTACCACAGCCTGGGTACCTACTGTAGTTACAGTACATCTGTTCACTACAACCTTACTGAACCCAACCTACCACAGCCTGGGTACCTACTGTAGTTACAGTACATCTGTTCACTACAACCTTACTGAACCAACCTACCACAGCCTGGGTACCTACTGTAGTTACAGTACATCTGTTCACTACAACCTTACTGAACCCAACCTTACCACAGCCTGGGTACCTACTGTAGTTAAGTACATCTGTTCACTACAACCTTACTGAACCCAACCTACCACAGCCTGGGTACCTACTGTAGTTACAGTACATCTGTTCCCCTACAACCTTACTGAAACCAAACCTACCACAGCCCCCTGGGTACCTACTGTAGTTACAGTACATCTGTTCACTACAACCTCTACGAACCCGACCTACCACAGCCTGGTTACCCTACTGTAGTTACAGTACATCTGTTCACTACAACCTTACTGAACCCGACCTACCACAGCCTGGGTACCTACTGTAGGTTACAGTACATCTGTTCACTACAACCTTACTGAACCAACCTACCACAGCCTGGGTACCTACTGTAGTTACAGTACATCTGTTCACTACAACCTTACTGAACCCAACCTACCACAGCCTGGGTACCTACTGTAGTTACAGTACATCTGTTCACTACAACCTTACTGAACCCGACCCTACCACAGCCTGGGTACCTACTGTAGTTACAGTACATCTCCTCTGTTCACTACAACCTTACTGAACCCGACCTACCACAGCCTGGGTACCTACTGTAGTTACAGTACATCTGTTCACTACAACCTTACTGAACCCAACCTACCACAGCCTGGGTACCTACTGTAGTTACAGTACATCTGTTCACTACAACCTTACTGAACCCAACCTACCACAGCCTGGGTACCTACTGTAGTTACAGTACATCTGTTCACTACAACCTTACTGAACCCGACCAACCACAGCCTGGGTACCTACTGTAGTTACAGTACATCTGTTCACTACAACCTTACTGAACCCAACCTACCACAGCCTGGGTACCTACTGTAGTTACAGTACATCTGTTCACTACAACCTTACTGAACCCAACCTACCACAGCCTGGGAACCTACTGTAGTTACAGTACATCTGTTCACTACAACCTTACTGAACCCAACCTACCACAGCCTGAGTACCTACTGTAGTTTACAGTACATCTGTTCACTACAACCTTACTGAACCCAACCTACCACAGCCTGGGTACCTACTGTAGTTACAGTACATCTGTTCACTACAACCTTACTGAACCCGACCTACCACAGACTGGGTACCTAATGTAGTTACAGTACATCTGTTCACTACAACCTTACTGAACCCACCTACCACAGCCTGGGTACCTACTGTAGTTACAGTACATCTGTTCACTACAACCTTACTGAACCCAACCTACCACAGCCTGGGTACCTACTGTAGTTACAGTACATCTGTTCACTACAACCTTACTGAACCCAACCTACCACAGCCTGGGTACCTACTGTAGTTACAGTACATCTGTTCACTACAACCTTACTGAACCCGAACTACCACAGCCTGGGTACCTACTGTAGTTACAGTACATCTGTTCACTACAACCTTACTGAACCCGACCTACCACAGCGTGGGTACCTACTGTAGTTACAGTACATCTGTTCACTACAACCTTACTGAAACCAACCTACCACAGCCTGGGTACCTACTGTAGTTACAGTACATCTGTTCACTACACCTTACTGAACCCAACCTACCACAGCCTGGGTATCTACCTGTAGTTACAGTACATCTGTTCACTACAACCCTACTGAACCCGAGTCCTACCACAGCCTGGGTACCTACTGTAGTTTACAGTACATCTGTTCACTACAACCTTACTGAATCCCGACCTACCACAGCCTGGTACCTACTGTAGTTACAGTACATCCGTTCACTACAAAAACCTTACTGAACCCGACCTACCACAGCCTGGGTACCTACTGTAGTTACAGTACATCTGTTCACTACAACCTTACTGAACCCAACCTACCACAGCCTGGGTACCTACTGTAGTTACAGTACATCTGTTCACTACAACCTTACTGAACCCGACCTACCACAGCCTGGGTACCTACTGTAGTTACAGTACATCTGTTCACTACAACCTTACTGAACCCGACCTACCACAGCCTGGGTACCTACTGTAGTTACAGTACATCTGTTCACTACAACCTTACTGAACCCAACCTACCACAGCCTGGGTACCTACTGTAGTTACAGTACATCTGTTCACTACAACCTTACTGAACCCGACCTACCACAGCCTGGGTACCTACTGTAGTTACAGTACATCTGTTCACTACAACCTTACTGAACCCAACCTACCACAGCCTGGGTATCTACTGTAGTTACAGTACATCTGTTCACTACAACCTTACTGAACCCAACCTACCACAGCCTGGGTATCTACTGTAGTTACAGTACATCTGTTCACTACAACCTTACTGAAACCAACCTACCACAGCCTGGGTACCTACTGTAGTTACAGTACATCTGTTCACTACAACCTTACTGAACCCAACCTACCACAGCCTGGGTACCTACTGTAGTTACAGTACATCTGTTCACTACAACCTTACTGAACCCGACCTACCACAGCCTGGGTACCTACTGTAGTTACAGTACATCTGTTCACTACAACCTTACTGAACCCAACCTACCACAGCCTGGGTACCTACTGTAGTTACAGTACATCTGTTCACTACAACCTTACTGAACCCGACCTACCACAGCCTGGGTACCTACTGTAGTTACAGTACATCTGTTCACTACAACCTTACTGAACCCGACCTACCACAGCCTGGGTACCTACTGTAGTTACAGTACATCTGTTCACTACAACCTTACTGAACCCAACCTACCACAGCCTGGGTACCTACTGTAGTTACAGTACATCTGTTCACTACAACCTTACTGAACCCAACCTACCACAGCCTGGGTACCTACTGTAGTTACAGTACATCTGTTCACTACAACCTTACTGAACCCAACCTACCACAGCCTGGGTACCTACTGTAGTTACAGTACATCTCCTCTGTTCACTACAACCTTACTGAACCCAACCTACCACAGCCTGGGTACCTACTGTAGTTACAGTACATCTGTTCACTACAACCTTACTGAACCCAACCTACCACAGCCTGGGTATCTACTGTAGTTACAGTACATCTGTTCACTACAACCTTACTGACCCCAACCTACCACAGCCTGGGTACCTACTGTAGTTACAGTACATCTGTTCACTACAACCTTACTGAACCCAACCTACCACAGCCTGGGTACCTACTGTAGTTACAGTACATCTGTTCACTACAACCTTACTGAACCAACCTACCACAGCCTGGGTACCTACTGTAGTTACAGTACATCTGTTCACTACAACCTTACTGAACCCAACCTACCACAGCCTGGGTATCTACTGTAGTTACAGTACATCTGTTCACTACAACCTTACTGAACCCAACCTACCACAGCCTGGGTACCTACTGTAGTTACAGTACATCTGTTCACTACAACCTTACTGAACCCGACCTACCACAGCCTGGGTACCTACTGTAGTTACAGTACATCTGTTCACTACAACCTTACTGAACCCAACCTACCACAGCCTGGGTACCTACTGTAGTTACAGTACATCTGTTCACTACAACCTTACTGAACCCAACCTACCACAGCCTGGGTATCTACTGTAGTTACAGTACATCTGTTCACTACAACCTTACTGAACCCGACCTACCACAGCCTGGGTATCTACTGCAGTTACAGTACATCTGTTCACTACAACCTTACTGAACCCGACCTACCACAGCCTGGGTACCTACTGTAGTTACAGTACATCTGTTCACTACAACCTTACTGAAGCCAACCTACCACAGCCTGGGTACCTACTGTAGTTACAGTACATCTGTTCACTACAACCTTACTGAACCCAACCTACCACAGCCTGGGTACCTACTGTAGTTACAGTACATCTGTTCACTACAACCTTACTGAACCCAACCTACCACAGCCTGGGTACCTACTGTAGTTACAGTACATCTGTTCACTACAACCTTACTGAACACAACCTACCACAGCCTGGGTACCTACTGTAGTTACAGTACATCTCCTCTGTTCACTACAACCTTACTGAACCCAACCTACCACAGCCTGGTTACCTACTGTAGTTACAGTACATCTGTTCACTACAACCTTACTGAACCCAACCTACCACAGCCTGGGTACCTACTGTAGTTACAGTACATCTGTTCACTACAACCTTACTGAACCCAACCTACCACAGCCTGGGAACCTACTGTAGTTACAGTACATCTCCTCTGTTCACTACAACCTTACTGAACCCAACCTACCACAGCCTGGGTACCTACTGTAGTTACAGTACATCTGTTCACTACAACCTTACTGAACCCAACCTACCACAGCCTGGGTACCTACTGTAGTTACAGTACATCTGTTCACTACAACCTTACTGAACCCAACCTACCACAGGCCTGGGTACCTACTGTAGTTACAGTACATCTGTTCACTACAACCTTACTGAACCCAACCTACCACAGCCTGGGTACCTACTGTAGTTACAGTACATCTGTTCACTACAACCTTACTGAACACAACCTACCACAGCCTGGGTACCTACTGTAGTTACAGTACATCTCCTCTGTTCACTACAACCTTACTGAACCCAACCTACCACAGCCTGGGTACCTACTGTAGTTACAGTACATCTCCTCTGTTCACTACAACCTTACTGAACCCAACCTACCACAGCCTGGGTATGTACTACGTCGCCCAGCAGCATGATATCAGACAGCCTAGTTAGTCTCAGATGTCCTGGCTTCACTCAGGAGATGGAAGCCTGAGACAGAGGCTAAAACAGACTAATGAATGGATATTAACCCAGTGTGTGGTTTGTCACCAAACCCCATTCATGTTACTTAATACTCTACATCACCACACTGAAGCATGGCAAATCCACGGCTCCTATGGCAACCACTGGGACACACGGGGAGCAGGGAACGGTTGTGGAGGCTTCAGCATGGACTGAGGATGAATCCCAAATGGAACCATGTGGGACACCAGTGGGAGAGATGGGTTTGGGAGTGAACAAAGGAGGGTTCAGTAAATCCACTGGCGGTGCTATTACAACCAGAAGAATACAGCACTGTACCAATAAATGAAATCAGCATGGTATGAAACTAAGTTAAAAAGAGACAGAATTATAGGACATAAGATTCTTATTGGATAAGCCTTACTACAATAAAAGGGAATATAATCCACTTGTAGTGAATCCCTGCCTAGAAACAATGAAATACTTTCATCTCCTCAGACAATCAACTGGCCTGGCGTTGAGACTGTCTGTCTGATGAGGAACAGAACAACGGAAGGATAGTTACCCTTCGATGCTGATCTTGGGTCAGTTTTGTATTTTCCCAAATAATGGTTAAGGTTAGGATTGGGGGAAGGGAAGTTGATCCTAGATCTGTACCTAGGGGAAACTTCACCCTACACCGAACAGAACAATGCCAGGACCCTAACCCCACCAGGGGGCAGCACTGAACCACAGCAGCACAGCTCTCAGTCCTTCAATGCCATTGAGCTGCTTCCTGTACTCATAGCAAGGGTCCAACTGCAGAAAAGAGACTACATGTTACCATTCATTCATCAGCATAGAGGTAAAGGGTACAACAAACGTTTAATTGTGGGTAACCTCAGAGCTGCTTACAACAGTTTTGGGAAGTTGCAGTCAGTGTCACTGCCATATACTGCAGTCAGTACGCATGTCAGCTTGGCTGTCTTTAGCTGAAATACAGTTTTTTTTTAAATTTTATTTAACCTTTATTTAATCAGGTAGGCTAGTTCAGAACAAGTTCTCATTTTCAACTGCGACCTGGCCAAGATAAAGCAAAGCAGTTCGACACATACAACACAGAGTTACACATGGAATATAAACAAAACATACAATCAATAATACAGTACAAAAATCTATATACAGCTGTGAAATGAGGTCGGATAAGAGAGGTAAGGCAATAAATAGGCCAGGGTTGGCAAAGTAATTACAATAAAGCAATTAAACACTGGAATGGTTTAGGATGTGCAGAAGATGAATGTGCAAGTTGAGATACTGGGGTGCAAAGGGGCAAGATAAATATATAATATAAATACAGTATGGAGATGAGGTAGATTGGATGGGCTATTTACAAGATGAGCTATGTACAGGTGCAGTGATCTGTGAGCTACTCTGACAGCTGGTGCCTTAAGCTAGTGAGGGAGGTAAGAGTCTCCAGCTTCAGAGATTTTTGCAGTTCGTTCCAGTCATTAGCAGCAGAGAACTGGAAGGAGAGGCAGCCAAAGGAAGAATTGGCTTTGGGGGTGACCAGTGAGATATACCTGCTGGAGTGTGTGCTACGGGTGGGTGCTGCTATGGTAACCAGTGAGCTGAGATAAGGCGGGGCTTACCTAGCAGAGACTTGTAGATGACCTGGAGCAGTAGGTTTTGCGACGAGTATGAAGCGAGGGCCAGCAACGAGATCAAGGTCGCATTGGTGGGTAGTATATGGGGCTTTGGTGACAAACGGATGGCACAGTGATAGACTGCATTAATCTGTTGAGTAGAGTGTTGGAGGCTATTTTGTAAATGACATCGCCGAAGTCGAGGATCGGTAGGATGGTCAGTTTTACGAGGGAATGTTGGCAGCATGAGTGAAGGATGCTTTGTTGCGAAATAGGAAGCGATTCGAGATTTAATTGGGATTGGAGATGTTTAATGTGAGTCTGGAAGGAGAGTTTACAGTCTAGCCAGACACCTAGGTATTTATAGTTGTCCACATATTCTAAGTCAGAACCGTCCAGAGTAGTGATGCTGGACGGGCGGGCTGGTGCGGGCAGCGATCGGTTGAAGAGCATGCATTTAGTTTACTTGTATTTAAGAGCACTTGGAGGCCACGGAAGGAGCATTGAAGGTCATCTGGAGGTTAGTAACGAACCTCCAGATGAGCTTCAATGCCATACAACTCTCCACAGTGTCCAACGAAGGGCTAGAGGTATACAGAATGGTGTCGTTCTGCGTAGAGGTGGATCAAAGAATCACCAGCAGCGAGAGCAACATCATTGATATATACAGAGAAAAGAGTCGGCCCGAGAATTGAACCCTGTGGCACCCCCCTAGAGACTGCCAGAAGTCCGGACAACATGCCCTCCAATTTTGACATACTGAACTCTATCGGAGAAGTAGTTAGTGAACCAAGCGAGGCAATCATTTGAGAACCAAGGCTGTTGAGTCTGCCAATAAGAATATTGTGATTGGACAGAGTCGAAAGCCTTAGCCAGGTCGATGAATACGGCTGCACAGTAATGTCTCTTAACGATGGCGGTTATGATATCGTTTAGGACCTTGAGCGTGGCTGAGGTGCACCCATGACCAGCTCGGAAACTAGATTGCATAGCGGAGAAGTTACGGTGAGATTTGAAATGGTTGGTAATCTGTTTGTTAACTTGGCTTTCAAAGACCTTAGAAAGGCAGGGTAGGATAGATATAGGTCTGTAGCAGTTTGGGTCTAGAGTGTCTCCCCCTTTGAAGAGGGGGATGACCGCGGCAGCTTTCCAATCTATGGGACGATACGAAAGAGAGGTTGAACAGGCTAGTAATAGGGGTTGCAATAATTTCGGCAGATCATTTTAGAAAGAGAGGCTCCAGATTGTCTAGCCCGGCTGATTTGTAGGGGTCCAGATTTTGCAGCTCTTTCAGAACATCAGCTATCTGGATTTGGGTGAGTTTTGTAATGGAAACAAAGAATCTGTGTGCTCATTGGACAAGTTTTGGATACAGCATAGCACCTCCCTGTTTCCCTCCGTTTCAAAGTGTTTTTTCTCTAGTGAATAGGACCCAGCAGAATGATGAGAAATGCAGTCCACTGCCACCTGGGAGTTCGCTGAGTGAACATTGAGGTTGTCCCCCAAATGCCACCCTATTCAATGTACTTCTTTTCAATCAAGGCCCATTTGCCTCTGGTCAAAAGTACGTGCACTATATAGGGAACAGGGTGCCATTTGGGACACACCCTGAGCAAGCAGCATAATCTGGTCCCCTAATTGGCCTCCTGACAGGAAGTGACAGTCAGTGGCAGGTCACAATAGAGTTTGGTTTCTCATTCTCACCACATCTCCCTCACTACGGCCCATTAAGCCGCCCCTCCCCCAGCATTACCTGGGTTATAGACGGGTAGTGGACTATAAAGGGAATAGGGTGCCATTTGTGACGGAGACCCTCTGTAACTCCCTCCTGAGATGTGTTTGAACCAATAAGAATGTCATTTTAAATGTCAATAATGCAGCCGTAAGTTAGATGAAACTGTCATCATAGTGAATTGTGACATTCATTTCCCCATGGGCTCTGTTTGTAAGGTTGCCAATACTGGTACTGTTCAACAGAAATGCTGATTAAACACCACCCAGAGCATATGATTTTGCCCACTGTGATCCTAAAATTCAATGGTTCTATATGTAATTCTATGATTTGACAAAGCTAGGCCATGACAAAGTGAGATGGGTACAGGCAAATAGTAGGGCGCAGGAGTATGGTGTGGTTGGGTTTGTTGTGGTGAACAAGCAGATCTCTCCAGTGACTCAGACAGATGTGTTGTGTGGGTTCGTTCCCCTGATACCCGCACAAAGGGACTGCTGGGTTCGTTCCCCTGATACCCACAAAGGGACTGCTGGGTTTGGGTTCGTTCCCTGATACCCACACAAAGGGACTGCTGGGTTCGTTCCCCTGATACCCGCGCAAAGGGACTGCTGGGTTCGTTCCCCTTATACCCGCACAAAGGGACTGCTGGGTTCGTTCCCCTGATACCCGCACAAAGGGACTGCTGGGTTCGTTCCCCTGATACCGTCACAAAGGGACTGCTGGGTTCGTTCCCCTGATACCCACACAAAGGGACTGCTGGGTTCGTTCTCCTGATACCCGCACAAAGGGACTGCTGGGTTCGTTCCCCTGATACCCGCACAAAGGGACTGCTGGGTTCGTTCCCCTGATACCCACACAAAGGGACTGCTGGGTTCGTTCCCCTGATACCCACACAAAGGGACTGCTGGGTTCGTTCCCCTGATACCCGCACAAAGGGACTGCTGGGTTCGTTCCCCTGATACCCACACAAAGGGACTGCTGGGTTCGTTCCCTGATACCCGCACAAAGGGACTGCTGGGTTCGTTCCCCTGATACCCACACAAAGGGACTGCTGGGTTCGTTCCCCTGATACCCACACAAAGGGACTGCTGGGTTCGTTCCCCTGATACCCACACAAAGGGACTGCTGGGTTCGTTCGCCTGATACCCACACAAAGGGTCTGCTGGGTTGCATTGCTCTGCTCAGTGAAGCGCTGTGCTCTGCGAGGCTGTGCTGTCTGCTGGGCACGATCCCTGCCAGTCCCCTGGGACTGAAACACTGACGCCACAACTTTATTCTTACATCTTGAGAAGCCACTTTTAATTTCTATTCACAGACAGAAGCATTGAGAGGGTTTACATTAACTTGTTTGCCTTGCAGCTGCATTATAACTGTCAATAGCAGGCTTCAGTGTAACGGATACTGCCCTCTCTCTCCCTCTTCCTGCAGTGTAGTTTGCAGGGTATGCATCCCAAATGGAACCCTATATAGTGCACTACTTTTGACCAGGGCCCTATGCCATTAAGGAGTAGTGCACTATAAAGGCAATAGGGTGCCCTTTAGGATGCAGACAGTCATTCTGGGTGTTTGAATAATGGTTTGACTGATGCACTGCAGAGCCTGACCTAGAACTACTGCCACAGGTCTCTACCTGAACAGTGATGAGGACACAGTCTGTCTATGTCAACTTCTAGAGAGAAACAATGGGGGAAAGAAGAGGGGGGGAGAACGGAGAGAGAGCGGGGGGAGGGGGAGAGAGAGCGAGCGAGAGCGGGGGGAGAGAGAGCGAGCGAGAGAGAGCGAGCGAGAGGAGAGAGAGCAAGAGTGGGGGGAGAGAGAGCGAGCGAGGGGGGAGAGAGAGCGGGCAAGAGCGGGGCGAGAGCGTGCGGGGAGAGAGCGAGCGAGGGGGGAGAGCGAGCGAGAGGGGGGAGAGCGAGCGAGCGAGAGGGGGAGAGAGAGCGAGCGAGAGAGGGGGGAGAGCGAGCGAGCGAGAGCAGGGGAGAGAGAGCGAACGAGAGCGGGCGGGGAGAGCGAGCGTGAGCGGGGAGAGAGCGCGCGGGGGAGAGAGCGAGCGAGAGGGGGAGAGCGAGCGAGCGAGCGAGAGCGGGGAGAGAGCGAGCGAGAGCGGGAGAGAGAGCGAGCGAGAGCGGGAGAGAGAGCGAGCGAGAGGAGAGCGAGCGAGAGCGGGAGAGAGAGCGAGCGAGAGAGGGGGGAGAGCGAGCGAGCGAGAGCGGGGGAGAGCGAGCGAGGGAGAGCGAGCGAGAGGGGGGGAGAGCGGATGAGTGCGGACGAGAGCGGACGAGCGAGGGGGGAGAGCGGACGAGAGGAGAGTGGGCGAGAGCGGGGGAGAGCGGGGGGAGAGCGGGCGAGAGCGGACGAGTGCGGGGGGAGAGCGGACGAGAGGGGGCGAGAGAGCGGGCGAGAGAGCGGACGAGAGTGGGCGAGAGAGCGGGCGAGAAGTTGGCAGCTGTTCCTCTACTATGGCTTGTTTTAAGTGCTTGTGTTGTACATCCCACATTCAATAACACACCCATTGACCACATGGAAACCTCTAATGCTTAAACAATAACACACACACTGACCACACAAATGAAAGAAGCAATTTGTGGTTCATGTTCCATCAAACTTTCAATTCCAGAAGCAGCAACACTCAGGACATAAAGGTGTTGTATTCCAGATGGAGCTACTTCTGAGAAGAAGACTTGTTGTAGAGCTCTGCTGTAGTGTTGAGCAGAATACTGAAGATGTGTCCAAGCTAGATCACTCACACACACACACACACACACACACACAGCAGGGTGTTAGAACCTGGATCTAGTTTAGAGGGACAAGGGAGCGCTGCTTTGATTCAGTCAGATACACACGGATCAAAAGGTTACTGAATGAACTGAGAGGAGGACTACAACTTATGTCTTGAATTCAGTGAAATCCATTAACAATGCAGTGGAGGCTGTTTATGGCTTTCAGTTACATGAATTCAAGACAAGTCAGAGCCATTTTCTGTCAATCAGAATTGGATTTAGTCTATTACTGTGAGGGCTGTACTGCACGTACCAGTGATGGTCCCGGCATCTCTGTAGACGGTGGTGACGTCATCGGGGGGCGCGACCTCAGTCACATACTGCACTTCGCGTGGGCCGTGCGCGCTGGGGTAGTCTGGCTGCGGATTGGAGGGTTCCCTGTGGGGAGGGGCGGAGGTGGAGGTGTTGTGGTGCGAAGCTGCGGTGTCCAGCTTGCTGGATGAGTTTCACAGGAGAGCAGTATGTGCCATGGGCAGGGCCAGCAGCGAGTGTCAGGCGGAGGGAGAGAGGCAGCAGGCTATACACCCTGGATCACACCGCACCTGACTACACCACCACCAGACCAGATAACTTCCTGTAGACGGAACCTGGGAGGAGAGAAGAGAAACATGAATTGGGTCGCCAGGGAAATTCAAAAGGACCCACAGGACAGATGTTTAAATAATCAATAGGAAAGCAGGTCAGGTCACAGCAGGTCACTGTATCCCCTGGTTCAGGAGGGAAAATAACCAGCGTCTATCGTGGCTCTGTTCAGAAACAACCTCTCAGTCTGAGGAACTTCATGTATATAAACAAGTGCCTAGGTGTTAGGACCTATAGGGGCTAGAGGTTATGGACTAGGGCTTGTTCATGGAACGGTCCCATGTAAGACGGGTAGCAGCCAGCAGGATGTACTATGGGAGGGGTGAAGGACCTGTTTTCCACTCAGAACATAAATGTTGGTGGGACTCAACTTTCTCTTTAACTGTCTGGTGCTTGCAAAAGTCTGTTTGAGTATTTATAGCCCTATCAAACCACCTGGGAGACTGGTAAGACATATCAACAACAGCTTTGATGTCCTTTTCACACTTCAGGAGAAGTTACAAGACTGATATTAAGCTGTGAGAATGTCAAGATAAAGTGGGACAGTAAAATAAAGTGAAAAACATTTCTGTTCATCTTAGGATGCAGTGATGCAGAGAAGATTTGAACCTCCCTGTCCCAGTTTTGCTAGTACTGAGAAACAGAACATCACAGTGTGAAATTAGAAAATACTTCATAAAATGTAGGAAATGATTATAAACTTAAAGCTACGTTCTGAAGAAGGTAACATGTCTGTTGGTCTTAAGGCGTCAGCATGCTTCAGTTCGGCTGGCTGCTAGCCTCCACATCTAAGATGTTGGGTGCAGTATTTCTCAATAAAAAATTGTGCATGAAAACCCTAGTCGTCTCTCGTTGAATGACAACATATACTTTATTGAAGAATCCTTACAGTTTAACCAATCATGGACGAAGGGACATGCACGTCTGCTCATGAACGTTGTCTGGCCTCGAGAAAAAATGTTATGTGCCCGAACAAACGAACAAAACCCTCACCCAATTCCACAACGAACAAAACCCTCACCCAAGTCCACAACTAACAAACCCTCCCAAGTCCACAACGAACAAAACCCTCACCCAAGTCCACAACGAACAAAACCCTCTACCCCAAGTCCACAACTAACAAAACCCTTACCCAAGTCCACAACTAACAAAACCCTCACCCAAGTCCACAACTAACAAAACCCTTACCCAAGTCCACAACTAACAAAACCCTTACCCAAGTCCACAACTAACAAAACCCTTACCCAAGTCCACAACTAACAAATCCATCACCATAATATTTGCACAAACTCTTCTGAACGGTTTTGTCTAAGAAGCATGCGGATGCCATTAGATAGACCATGACACAACAGGACGCAAAATAAAAGGTGCAGAATCAGGTAGAGGTTTTTTATAGGCTAGGTAATACAACAAAGTTGACAAAAAAAGACTGACAAAACAAGCAAAACACAGGAAGGTCCAAAATCTAAACAGATATATACCTTAGTCTACTAGTATCAACAATATTACCTAATTCCATGCATTGGCTTCATTCCAAACCAAACAACACAAGGTGCTCGATGTCACCCTGTGCACGGTAAATATTGGCAAGCATTCACATGCACACTACAACACACAGCTGATCACGGGACCAGCTGGTATAAGCGCGGCAAAACAAACTTGAACAATAAAAAGTGATTAAATGAAATAAAGAAAACCTCTAAGTCGTAAGTCTTTGCCAATGAGCTCTTAAACATCGCAGAGGATTACATAGCTGATATATTCATCTTTATTTTAACAGGGGGTCATGCTGAGACCAAAGTCTCTTTCAAAGATATATACACTACACATCAACACATGTTCATATTACACACCATATCTAACTAGATACAGTAAGAGGTTACTGGCTAGCTAGGAGACATTACAGACAATATTACACACCAATCTACCTAGATACAGTAAGAGGTTACTGGCTAGCTAGGGGACATTACAGACAATATTACACACCATATCTACCTAGATACAGTAAGAGGTTACTGGCTAGCTAGGAGACATTACAGACAATATTACACACCATATCTACCTAGATACAGTAAGAGGTTACTGGCTAGCTAGGAGACATTACAGACAATATTACACACCATATCTACCTAGATACAGTAAGAGGTTACTGGCTAGCTAGGAGACATTACAGACAATATTACACACATATCTACCTAGATACAGTAAGAGGTTACTGGCTAGCTAGGGGACATTACAGACAATATTACACACCATATCTAACTAGATACAGTAAGAGGTTACTGGCTAGCGGGGACATTACAGACAATATTACACACCATATCTACCTAGATACAGTAAGAGGTTACTGGCTAGCTAGGGGACATTACAGACAATATTACACACCATATCTACCTAGATACAGTAAGAGGTTACTGGCTAGCTAGGGGACATTACAGACAATATTACACACCATATCTACCTAGATACAGTAAGAGGTTACTGGCTAGCTAGGAGACATTACAGACAATATACACACCATATCTACCTAGATACAGTAAGAGGTTACTGGCTAGCTAGGGGACATTACAGACAATATTACATACCATATCTACCTAGATACAGTAAGAGGTTACTGGCTAGCTAGGGGACATTACAGACAATATTAAACACCATATCTACCTAGATACAGTAAGAGGTTACTGGCTAGCTAGGAGACATTACAGACAATATTACACACCATATCTACCTAGATACAGTAAGAGGTTACTGGCTAGCTAGGGGACATTACAGACAATATTACACACCATATCTACCTAGATACAGTAAGAGGTTACTGGCTAGCTAGGAGACATTACAGACAATATTACACACCATATCTACCTAGATACAGTAAGAGGTTACTGGCTAGCTAGGGGACATTACAGACAAATTACACACCATATCTACCTAGATACAGTAAGAGGTTACTGGCTAGTTAGGAGACGTTACAGACAATATTACACACCATATCTACCTAGATACAGTAAGAGGTTACTGGCTAGCTAGGGGACATTACAGACAATATTACACACCTTATCTACCTAGATACAGTAAGAGGTTACTGGCTAGCTAGGAGACATTACAGACAATATTACACACCATATCTACCTAGATACAGTAAGAGGTTACTGGCTAGCTAGGAGACATTACAGACAATATTACACACCATATCTACCTAATACAGTAAGAGGTTACTGGCTAGCTAGGAGACATTACAGACAATATTACACACCATATCTACCTAGATACAGTAAGAGGTTACTGGCTAGCTAGGAGACGTTACAGACAATATTACACACCATATCTACCTAGATACAGTAAGAGGTTACTGGCTAGCTAGGAGACGTTACAGACAATATTACACACCATATCTACCTAGATACAGTAGAGGTTACGGCTAGCTAGGGACATTACAGACAATATTACACACCATATCTACCTAGATACAGTAAGAGGTTACTGGCTAGCTAGGGGACATTACAGACAATATTACACACCATATCTACCTAGATACAGTAAGAGGTTACTGGCTAGCTAGGAGACGTTACAGACAATATTACACACCATATCTACCTAGATACAGTAAGTGGTTACTGGCTAGCTAGGAGACGTTACAGACAATATTACACACCATATCTACCTAGATACAGTAAGAGGTTACTGGCTAGCTAGGAGACATTACAGACAATTTTACACACCATATCTACCTAGATACAGTAAGAGGTTACTGGCTAGCTAGGAGACATTACAGACAATATTACACACCATATCTACCTAGATACAGTAAGAGGTTACTGGCTGGCTAGGAGACATTACAGACAATATTACACACCATATCTACCTAGATACAGTAAGAGGTTACTGGCTAGCTAGGAGACATTACAGACAATATTACACACCATATCTACCTAGATACAGTAAGAGGTTACTGGCTAGCTAGGAGACATTACAGACAATATACACACCATATCTACCTAGATACAGTAAGAGGTTACTGGCTAGCTAGGGGACATTACAGACAATATTACACACCATATCTACCTAGATACAGTAAGAGGTTACTGGCTAGCTAGGGGACATTACAGACAATATTACACACCATATCTACCTAGATACAGTAAGAGGTTACTGGCTAGCTAGGGGACGTTACAGACAATATTACACACCATATCTACCTAGATACAGTAAGAGGTTACTGGCTAGCTAGGGGACGTTACAGACAATATTACACACCATATCTACCTAGATACAGTAAGAGGTTACTGGCTAGCTAGGGGACGTTACAGACAATATTACACACCATATCTACCTAGATACAGTAAGAGGTTACTGGCTAGCTAGGGGACATTACAGACAATTACACACCATATCTACCTAGATACAGTAAGAGGTTACTGGCTAGCTAGGAGACATTACAGACAATATTACACACCATATCTACCTAGATACAGTAAGAGGTTACTGGCTAGCTAGGAGACATTACAGACAATATTACACACCATATCTACCTAGATACAGTAAGAGGTTACTGGCTAGCTAGGGGACGTTACAGACAATATTACACACCATATCTACCTAGATACAGTAAGAGGTTACTGGCTAGCTAGGGGACATTACAGACAATATTACACACCATATCTACCTAGATACAGTAAGAGGTTACTGGCTAGCTAGGAGACATTACAGACAATATTACACACCATATCTACCTAGATACAGTAAGAGGTTACTGGCTAGCTAGAAGACATTACAGACAATATTACACCATATCTACCTAGATACAGTAAGAGGTTACTGGCTAGCTAGGAGACGTTACAGACAATATTACACACCATATCTACCTATACAGTAAGAGGTTACTGGCTAGCTAGGAGACGTTACAGACATATTACACACCATATCTACCTAGATACAGTAAGAGGTTACTGGCTAGCTAGGGGACGTTACAGACAATATTACACACCATATCTACCTAGATACAGTAAGAGGTTACTGGCTAGCTAGGGGACGTTACAGACAATATTACACACCATATCTACCTAGATACAGTAAGAGGTTACTGGCTAGCTAGGGGACATTACAGACAATATTACACACATATCTACCTAGATACAGTAAGAGGTTACTGGCTAGCTAGGGGACATTACAGACAATATTACACACCATATCACCTAAATACAGTAAGAGGTTACTGGCTAGCTAGGAGACGTTACAGACAATATTACACACCATATCTACCTAGATACAGTAAGAGGTTACTGGCTAGCTAGGGGACATTATAGACAATATTACACACCATATCTACCTAGATACAGTAAGAGGTTACTGGCTAGCTAGGAGACATTACAGACAATATTACACACCATATCTACCTAGATACAGTAAGAGGTTACTGGCTAGCTAGGAGACATTACAGACAATATTACACACCATATCTACCTAGATACAGTAAGAGGTTACTGGCTAGCTAGGGGACATTACAGACAATATTACACACCATATCTACCTAGATACAGTAAGAGGTTACTGGCTAGCTAGGGGACATTACAGACAATATTACACACCATATCTACCTAGATACAGTAAGAGGTTACTGGCTAGCTAGGGGACATTACAGACAATATTACACACCATATCTACCTAGATACAGTAAGAGGTTACTGGCTAGCTAGGAGACATTACAGACAATATTACACACCATATCTACCTAGATACAGTAAGAGGTTACTGGCTAGCTAGGGGACATTACAGACAATATTACACACCATATCTACCTAGATACAGTAAGAGGTTACTGGCTAGCTAGGAGACATTACAGACAATATTACACACCATATCTACCTAGATACAGTAAGAGGTTACTGGCTAGCTAGGAGACATTACAGACAATATTACACACCATATCTACCTAGATACAGTAAGAGGTTACTGGCTAGCTAGGAGACATTACAGACAATATTACACACCATATCTACCTAGATACAGTAAGAGGTTACTGGCTAGCTAGGAGACATTACAGACAATATTACAACCATATCTACCTAGATACAGTAAGAGGTTACTGGCTAGCTAGGGGACATTACAGACAATATTACACACCATATCTAACTAGATACAGTAAGAGGTTACTGGCTAGCTAGGGGACATTACAGACAATATTACACACCATATCTACCTAGATACAGTAAGAGGTTACGGCTAGCTAGGAGACATTACAGACAATATTACACACCATATCTACCTAGATACAGTAAGAGGTTACTGGCTAGCTAGGAGACATTACAGACAATATTACACACCATATCTACCTAGATACAGTAAGAGGTTACTGGCTAGCTAGGAGACGTTACAGACAATATTACACACCATATCTACCTAGATACAGTAAGAGGTTACTGGCTAGCTAGGAGACGTTACAGACAATATTACACACATATCTACCTAGATACAGTAAGAGGTTACTGGCTAGCGAGGGGACATTACAGACAATATTACACACCATATCTACCTAGATACAGTAAGAGGTTACTGGCTAGCTAGGGGACATTACAGACAATATTACACACCATATCTACCTAGATACAGTAAGAGGTTACTGGCTAGCTAGGAGACGTTACAGACAACTTACTGTATCTAGGTAGATATGGTGTGTAATGTTGTCTGTAAGTCCCTAGCTAGCCAGTAACCTTTACTGTATCTAGGTAGATATGGTGTGTAATATGTCTGTAATGTCCCAAGCTAGCCAGTAACCTCTTACATATCTAGGTAGATATGGTGTGTAATATTGTCTGTAATGTCTCCTAGCTAGCCAGTAACCTCTTACTGTATCTAGGTAGATATGGTGTGTAATATTGTCTGTAATGTCTCCCAGCTAGCCAGTAACCTCTTACTGTATCTAGGTAGATATGGTGTGTAAATTGTCTGTAATGTCTCCTAGCTAGCCAGTAACCTCTTACTGTATCTAGGTAGATATGGTGTGTAATATTGTCTGTAATGTCTCCTAGCTAGCCAGTAACCTCTTACTGTATCTAGGTAGATATGGTGTGTAATATTGTCTGTAATGTCCTAGCTAGCCAGTAACCTCTTACTGTATCTAGTTAGATATGGTGTGTAATATTGTCTGTAATGTCCCTAGCTAGCCAGTAACCTCTTACTGTATCTAGTAGATATGGTGTGTAGAGGTACAGGCTAGCTAGGGACATTACAGACAATATTACACACCATATACTAGATACAGTAAGAGGTATGGCTAGCTAGGAGACATTACAGACAATATTACACACATATCTACCTAGATACAGTAAGAGGTTACTGGCTAGCTAGGGACATTACAGACAATATTACACACCATATTACCTAGATACAGTAAGAGGTTACTGGCTAGCTAGGGGATTACAGACAATATTACACCATATCTACCTAGATACAGTAAAAGGTTACTGGCTAGCTAGGAGACATTACAGACAATATTACACACCATATCTACCTAGATACAGTAAGAGGTTACTGGCTAGCTAGGGACATTACAACAATATTACACATATCTACCTAGATACAGTAAGAGGTACTGGCTAGCTGGAGACATTACAGACAATATTACACACCATATCTACCTAGATACAGTAAGAGGTTACTGGCTAGCTAGGAGACATTACAGACAATATTACACACCATATCTACCTAGATAGTAAGAGGTTACTGGCTAGCTAGGGGACATTACAGACAATATTACACACCATATCTACCTAGATACAGTAAGAGGTTACTGGCTAGCTAGGGGACATTACAGACAATATTACCCACCATATTACCTAGATACAGTAAGAGGTTACTGGCTAGCTAGGAGACATTACAGACAATATTACACACCATATCTACCTAGATACAGTAAGAGGTTACTGGCTAGCTAGGGGACATTACAACAATATTACACCATATCTACCTAGATACAGTAAGAGGTTACTGGCTAGCTGGGAGACATTACAGACAATATTACACATATCTACCTAGATACAGTAAGAGGTTACTGGCTAGCTAGGAGACATTACAGACAATATTACACCCATATCTACCTAGATAGTAAGAGGTTACTGGCTAGGGGACATTACAGACAATATTACACACCATATCTACCTAGATACAGTAAGAGGTTACTGGCTAGCTGGGACATTACAGACAATATTACACACCATATCTACCTAGATACAGTAAGAGGTTACTGGCTAGCTAGGAGACATTACAGACAATATTACACACCATATCTACCTAGATACAGTAAGAGGTTACTGGCTAGCTAGGGACATTACAGACAATATTACACACCATATCTACCTAGATACAGTAAGAGGTTACTGGCTAGCTAGGAGACATTACAGACAATATTACACCATATCTACCTAGATACAGTAAGAGGTTACTGGCTAGCTAGGAGACGTTACAGACAATATTACACACCATACTACCTAGTACAGTAAGAGGTTACTGGCTAGCTAGGAGACATTACAGACAATATTACACACCATCTACCTAGATACAGTAAGAGGTTACTGGCTAGCTAGGAGACGTTACAGACAATAAACACCATATCTACCTAGATACAGTAAGAGGTTACTGGCTAGCTAGGGACATTACAGACAAATTACACACCATATCTACCTAGATACAGTAAGAGGTTACTGGCTAGCTAGGGACATTACAGACAATATTACACATATATCTACCTAGATACAGTAAGAGGTTACTGGCTAGCTAGGAGATTACAGACAATATTACACACCATATCTACCTAGATACAGTAAGAGGTACTGGCTAGCTAGGGGACATTACAGAAATATTACACACCATATCTACCTAGATACAGTAAGAGGTTACTGGCTAGCTAGGAGACATTACAGACAATATTACACACCATATCTACCTAGATACAGTAAGAGGTTACTGGCTAGCTAGGGGACATTACAGACAATATTACACACCATATCTACCTAGATACAGTAAGAGGTTACTGGCTAGCTAGGGGACATTACAGACAATATACACACCATATCTACCTAGATACAGTAAAAGGTTACTGGCTAGCTAGGAGACATTACAGACAATATTACACACCATATCTACCTAGATACAGTAAGAGGTTACTGGCTAGCTAGGAGACATTACAGACAATATTACACACCATATCTACCTAGATACAGTAAGAGGTTACTGGCTAGCTAGGGACATTACAGACAATATTACACACCATATCTACTAGATACAGTAAGAGGTTACTGGCTAGCTAGGGACATTACAGACAATATTACACACCATATCTACCTAGATACAGTAAAAGGTTACTGGCTAGCTAGGAGACATTACAGACAATATTACACACCATATCTACCTAGATACAGTAAGAGGTTACTGGCTAGCTAGGGGACATTACAACAATATTACACACCATATCTACCTAGATACAGTAAGAGGTTACTGGCTAGGGAGACATTACAGACAATATTACACACCATATACCTAGATACAGTAAGAGGTTACTGGCTAGCTAGGAGACATTACAGACAATATTACACACCATATCTACCTAGATAGTAAGAGGTTACTGGCTAGCTAGGGGACATTACAGACAATATTACACACCATATCTACCTAGATACAGTAAGAGGTTACTGGCTAGCGGGGACATTACAGACAATATTACCCACCATATCTACCTAGATACAGTAAGAGGTTACTGGCTAGCTAGGAGACATTACAGACAATTACACACCATATCTACCTAGATACAGTAAGAGGTTACTGGCTAGCTAGGGGACATTACAACAATATTACACATATCTACCTAGATACAGTAAGAGGTTACTGGCTAGCTGGGAGACATTACAGACAATATTACACACCATATCTACCTAGATACAGTAAGAGGTTACTGGCTAGCTAGGAGACATTACAGACAATATACACACCATATCTACCTAGATATGTAAGAGGTTACTGGCTAGCTGGGACATTACAGACAATATTACACACCATATACCTAGATACAGTAAGAGGTTACTGGCTAGCTAGGGACATTACAGACAATATTACACACATATACCTAGATACAGTAAGAGGTTACTGGCTAGCTAGGAGACATTACAACAATATTACACACCATATCTACCTAGATACAGTAAGAGGTTACTGGCTAGCTAGGAGACATTACAGACAATATTACACACCATATTACCTAGATACAGTAAGAGGTACTGGCTAGCTAGGGATTACAGACAATATTACACACCATATCTACCTAGATACAGTAAGAGGTTACTGGCTAGCTAGGAGACATTACAGACAATATTACACACCATATCTACCTAGTACAGTAAGAGGTTACTGGCTAGCTAGGAGAATTACAGACATATTACACACATATCTACCTAGTACAGTAAGAGGTTACTGGCTAGCTAGGAGACTTACAGACAATATTACACACCATATCTACCTAGATACAGTAAGAGGTTACTGGCTAGCTAGGAGACGTTACAGACAATATTACACACCATATCTACCTAGATACAGTAAGAGGTTACTGGCTAGCTAGGACATTACAGACAATATTACCACCATATCTACCTAGATACAGTAAGAGGTTACTGGCTAGCTAGGGGACATTACAGACAATATTACACACCATATCTACCTAGATACAGTAAGAGGTTACTGGCTAGGGGACATTACAGACAATATTACACACCATATCTACCTAGATACAGTAAGAGGTTACTGGCTAGCTAGGGGACATTACAGAAATTACACACCATATCTACCTAGATACAGTAAGAGGTTACTGGCTAGCTAGGGGACATTACAGACAATATTACACACCATATACCTAGATACAGTAAGAGGTTACTGGCTAGCTAGGGGACATTACAGACAATATTACACCCATATCTATACCGATACAGTAGAGGTTACTGGCTAGCTAGGGGACATTACAGACAATATTACAACCATATCTACCTAGATACAGTAAGAGGTTACTGGCTAGCTAGGACATTACAGACAATATTACACACCATATCTACCTAGATACAGTAAGAGGTACTGGCTAGCTAGGGACATTACAGACTATTACACACCATATCTACTAGATACAGTAAGAGGTACTGGCTAGTGGGACATTACAGAAATATTACAACATATCTACCTAGATACAGTAAGAGGTTACTGGCTAGCTAGGAGACATTACAGACAATATTACACACCATATCTACCTAGATACAGTAAGAGGTTACTGGCTAGCTAGGGGACATTACAGACAATATTACACACCATATCTACCTAGATACAGTAAGAGGTTACTGGCTAGCTAGGAGACATTACAGACAATATTACACACCATATCTACCTAGATACAGTAAGAGGTTACTGGCTAGCTAGGAGACATTACAGACAATATTACACACCATATCTACCTAGATACAGTAAGAGGTGACTGGCTAGCTAGGGACATTACAGACAATATTACACACCATATCTACCTAGATACAGTAAGAGGTTACTGGCTAGCTAGGGGACATTACAGACAATATTACACACCATA